>NW_015163638.1:453536-568838 GCF_001447785.1 Gekko japonicus | reverse complement strand
GGGGCTGCTGGTGCTTGTCCTTTAAATACCCCCCCCCCAAAAAAAAAATGAGGTGCCCCCAGCCATCCTCCATTGATTCCTGTAGGGAACAATGTTTTAAAATATGTAAAACCAGGGACTCACGCCAACGTCTAACCCGAGAGTGATGCCCGTTGTCCACCCACACAGAGTGCCTATCACCCTTCACAACCTCTCTTCTTCAGATTATGGGTTATACATGGGTTAGGACATCACACTTACCACCCTTCTTGTCTCTTTTAAAATCTACAGAGAGTCATGACCATCTCACACCTCAGGTCCACTCTCCCACTCCCAGAGACATCCACAGACAAGGTAGCCTAGCCCCCTTTAATAATCAGTCCTCACTCACACAGAGTTATTGGAGTTGGGGCTCAAACGCTGTTCCAATCACTCACTGGCACCATTTGCTCATATCCTATAGTATGTGTACATACCAAGAAATTAAATTGTGTATATGTGTATTTCTTCCCCTTAGATACGCAGCCCACAGGGTTACTCAAAACAAGGAACTTTTATTTATAAGAACAAAACACTTAGGAAAGTAAAGACTAAGAAACATTTCACTTCCATTGAACTTTTGAACTGAAGTCTTACACCTACAACTGGGATCCTTTAATTATTAATTTAATATGTTCAGCCTGTTCCAAGCAGCTTCTCTATACAGTTCCCCTCACTCAGGAAAGCCCTTTTCTCTTCAGCCCTTAAGGTGTCAGCTTCTCAGCCTACTAACCTCTGTCATTTTTCAACTGCTGTTTTCCAAGTTTCCCTCAGCATTCCATCCACTCTCATTGGTTGCTCTTAGAGAAAGGCAGAACCCAGGCAGGCCATCACACCAAGAACAGCCCAAGCCAAATACAATAGGAATACCGTTGAAAGCCTAGTAATGTAAAACTGGAGAATCTGGGCCAATGCATAATTTGAGAGTCTTCAGCAATGTAAAACCCAAGAATCCACCACAAAAAGCAAACCTGACGCGAAGCAATTTGAGCAAAGAACACAACTTAGCAAAGTCATCAAAGACGATTTAAAAGGCACAATCTAACACAAATGAACCTATTAAGCTGATACCAAGCCCAGGAAGACACAGACAATCCGGGGAGGGGGGGGGGAGAGAAAAAACAGTCCCAGGAGCTTCAAACAATTAATCCCAAATATTTCCAGGATTTTTCAGGACACATTTAATGGTATCCTAGAAAAGCCCAGAGACCAAATATATCAAAAAATACTAAGGTATTCTTTGGATATACATTTGGCTCAGTTATATCTGAACGCATATTCCTAGTTCTTACTAGTCTGTAAAGCCATAATTAAATTTGCTAACTTGTCCTCGTCTTTGTTATGGAAAATTCCAATGGAAATTCCAATAGTTATAATAGAACAACAACAACAAAAATTAACTATCCATTGTTTAGGTCTACTTTGGGCACGCCGATGCCGGGGCTTACTCAGATTACAACATTAGCAAGAGCTTTTAGTTATAATAACTTGCTCCAGCATTATGATAGGCACTGAGGCTTCATCACTCATGAAAAGGAAGCAAATACCTGCTCAGGATTCCATACAGCACATTGTTCTTTGCTGCCATCTCTACTTCCCACCCTGTGGGATGCAGCTCTTGGCTGCTCTAAGAACCAGACACTATAATTATTACATGTGAGTGAATACACTGTATTAACTGTTGAAGCATGGTTCTCAAGAGCAAAGCAGAATGGCAAACCAGGCCGAATGGGTAAAAAAAGGCCTCCTCATTGGCCACTTCACATTGAAACACACAAACATAAACAGATCTTGGATATTATGATATTTGCAGCCCGCACGGCAATTGCCACTTGCTAAAGATCCAAAACCTCCAACTGTGACAATGTGGTACCAAAAATTGTGGGATCAATTCCTCATGGATTCTGTCACCAGCAAAATAAATAATACAGCTCTGAAACCAGTACTTAGACCCATAATGGAAAAATGGACCCCTA
Source organism: Gekko japonicus (assembly GCF_001447785.1). Lineage (NCBI taxonomy): Eukaryota > Metazoa > Chordata > Lepidosauria > Squamata > Gekkonidae > Gekko > Gekko japonicus. The sequence goes on along the minus strand of NW_015163638.1, from coordinate 566,844 downwards.
TACTAGAATTTTTAACCTCGGAGGAATACTTACCTTCTTCCTGGCAACACATGCAGAAATGGTTGTAACTGTTCTTGCACTTTGGTGATCAAAAAAGGATTATATTTCTTCTTACTCTTCTAAACAAGCTCATTTTGTATATGAACTATAATCACCTATAGAATATTAAATAACAGATACCAAGAGTTCTACGGATAACCTGACTTGTTATACTTAGCAGATATGTTTGTTTGAAATATGGTTGAATTCTGTTTGGATTGAAAACATTTCATTCTGTAAAAGATTAATTACTAGCTTACTGTACTGGATTCTCATGTTACTTGTTATTTGTCAAAATTAATTAAAAAATTATAAATAAATAAAAAAGTCCTCCTGTGGTGGCTGCTACAAGCATGGATGGCTTTAAGAGTTTACAATGGCTCAGTGTCAAACTCAAGTTGATTTAATTAGCAGCTGGCTTGCATACCACATGTAGAAATATTTGGGAACAGGTGTAGGCACAGTTCACATTGCACTACTCTGAAGAACATCAACACAATAGGAGTAATAAGCCAAGTAGAGAGCGTCAATGAGAGTGTCAACGTGCAATCCTGAACAGAGTTACCCACTACTCACTTAACTAAAGTCAATGGGCTTAGAGGGATGTTACTCTGTTTAGGATTGTCCTGTAAAACTGTTGTAGTAAAGTCACTTTCCAGACTGTTACAACAACAACTTCTACAGCCCCCTCTGTCATTATCATACCAGCATTCTTGCATGTTACCACTGGTGTATGCCAAACACATCATGTTCCCTGTCATGGATAGATCATTGGATGTTGCAACAGCAAGCCCTTGGAGAAGCAGGCAATGTCAGCAGCTATTAAAAACAGCTAGCATTTAAATGCTGAGAACTGCAGAATCCAGTTAGAGAGACAGAAAACTTAAGAGTAATTTTAAAGGTGACTGAACCCTCTTATTTCAATTAGAAAGTTGAATTTGAGGAAATTGTGCTGCCAGGCCCCTAATTATAACCAATGTAGTTTTCAACATGACTCTTGAGTAATTCTCACTGAGAAGAGAACAGTTTCATTATAAAACACAATTCACCCAGAACATGCTTCTGGAAAAGGAGCAAATGAGGTACCACACTTGCATGCATGCAAGGCAGAATATTTAAATAAAGGTCAATTAAATGGCATCGTCCTATTACAATATTTTGTCAATTCTTTTAAGCTGTACGTCCAGATTGATTTCTGTAACATATCAGCTAAAGTAGACAAGGCTCTTAAGCTTTTTACTTCCTCCTAAAAACAAAAAGCAAGTATTGTTATCCAGATCTTTGCAATTACCACTTTGAATTGTTCACTTGATAAGACAGCTGACGAATATCGGTTGTTTTGGGTTTTGTAGCCTTTAAAATATCAGACTGCTTCACTGCAAGCAAATCAAATGAATGACATAAAGGGAGTATGAATTAACCTTCCCTTTGTAGGTTTTTAGTCCACACATGCTCAGCTCCCATCAACAAGAATTTGATGGCGTTATTAAAAAATCGCAGGTGCCTGCAGAAACCAGGCCTTTGATGTCTCAAGGCTGCACTTACAGGTTTGGTAGCCGGGGCCAAATAAGCTTCTCAACAAAGTGGATGCTTCTCTGAGCAATAAAGCTGGCAGCAGTTTTGATGTAACGAACAACAGGAGTGGGAAATCTCAGTCAATTCATGCTTAATTTAAGAATCTGGCCTGCAGGCCCAACATCTGAGTCCCCCAGTTTGATGCTATAAAGACACTGTAAAGAAGTGCACTGAAGAAATGAATACATATTCATTTAACAATGAATAATAGGATGGTGCTTTATACATGACATAATGATTTGTTGGGAATCTCTGGATATTGTTGTAATAGACATCAGCAGCAGATCAGAACTGTGATAAAGCTCAGAGACAGCAATCACTAGAATAATGAACACCACCTGCAATCTCAGATGCAAAGCCCGCCTCTGAGTTTCTGGAGAAGCGGGTAGTGGTCAAAGTTGAGATCTTGTAATGGTGGAGGGCCAACAGGATATGGAGTGTTGGGCTATTGGCTGGCCAGGTCTAGATCCAAACCCCTATGCAGCCACAAGCCTTACTTTACAGCCAGTTTTATTCAATAATTTATATTCTTCTGTAAATTTGCTACCCTCCTCCACCCGGATTGATGCATGTCAACATCGATGCTGTCCCTAGCTCCCCAGAGGATGATAGGATAGCATTGTGACAGAGAACTAAACCCTGATTTGGAGTGTCATGCTCACACACTGTCTTAAGTAGCTGAGGGTATGCCTAATGTGCCATTCCACATGCTTTGTCATTTTCCCCACTGTATATATCAACTCACTTTTAAAAGAGGTTTCTAAAAAGGTATATCCTTCCAATTGTATTTTCCATCACCACTGACCCAAGACTGTAACCCTTTTCAGACATTCATCCATGCATTCCCTAAAGCAGGATCACACCCTTCACTTTATTCCACAAAATCGGCGTTGTTCAGCTGACCATCTACAGTGAGCCCCTACATGTATTCTGCTTGTTTGTCTTTCATGCACTGGCCTTACAATGTCTCCTTCTACCATATTCATGCACATGTATCATCTCAAGGCCCAAGTCACTTGCTGCTTTACCTCCTCTCCACTTTACATAAAATTAGTAATGCCAGTTCTCATTAATCTTCAGACAGCACTAGCTAGTTGCAGCAGCTGGTTCCTCAAATAATTGGAGACCCAGGCGTGAGAAGCAAGTGGGATAGCATCTCTTCTTTGCTGCCCATTTGTCTGGAACTGCTGCACGGAACTGGTACACAATGGCAGTTCCCTCGCTTCCTTCAAGTCCCTGTTCAAACTCCACACTTTCAATGGATACTTTGACACAACACTTTTGTTCCTCACCCCTACTGAAACCAAGGTCTCATCTAGATGAATCAGACGTCATGGGGATGTTTGTCTTCAAGTGACATATTTGGGCATTTATAAGACTTAGCATACGCATTTGGCATGTTAGTAGCCTGCTACCTCAGGAATCAACCTCAATAGTTCTGTGATGGTTACCCATGATCTTTTTGGTCCATGGAACTCTGAACATTTGCATTATCCTCCCATGGAAGGAGCTTTCAGTATTAACAGACCATAAAGTTCTGGTTCCAAACTATCTAAAAAAATGGGGAGGATCTAGGTTTTAATGTCCATGGTTCTACTTTTAAAGTACTGGCTTCCTTTAGGAAGACTGCAATCAAGGGTCGGTTGGAGCCGGAGCGCGGAGGAGCGGTGCTCTGGTAGTGAGGAGGCGAGGGGGCGGGCACATGACCAAGCCCCACCCCCTGCTCCCAGCAATTGCCAGGCAGGAGAAGGGAGATCGGGAGGGACAGACTGTGGCCGCTCCGCAGGTAAAGACCCGACTCCCGAGGGGAGGGGGCCAGAGCCAGCCGGAGCTCACACGGGGCATCTGCGCGGTGCTAGCGTCTGCCTCCCCCCATCGCCGGCCTGCGCCTCCGCTGGAAAGCCCGCCTGCCTCCTCCCTCTTTCCTTTCCTTTCTTTTGTTCTTTCTCTTTCTTTCTTTGCAGATCTGTGCATCTCCCCCCCCATTGCCAAGGATTGTTCAGTACAAGCTCTCCCTCTGTGAGGGCAGATCTGCGTGTGTGTGTCCCCCTCCCCCGCTTGCAATCCAAAACAGTCCAGTTGCACCTTTGAGACCAAGTTTTATTCAGGTACAAGCTCTCCCTCCTCTGTGAGGGCAGATCCTTGTGGGGAAACCCCCCCCCATAGCTAGCAATCCAAAACAGTCCAGTGGCACCTTTAAGACCAAGGAAAAAAGGAGAGATGACGGCTGATGGGTGACATGATTGAGGTTTATAAGATTATGCATGGGATGGAGCAGGTTGAGAAAGAAGTACTTTTATCCCTTTCTCATAATACAAGAACTCCTGGGCACTCAATGAAATTGCTGAGCAGTCAGGTTAGAACACATAAAAGGAAGTACTTCTTCACCCAAAGAGTGATTAACACATGGAATTCACTGCCACAGGAGGTGGCAGTGGCTACAAGCATGGATGGCTTCAAGAGGGAGCGGGATAAACATATGGAGCAGAGGTCCATCAGTGGCTATTAGCCACAAGGTATAGATAGGAACTCTCAGGCTGGGGCAACTGATGCACTTTTTGGTGCTTCGGGGGCGGGGCAACGGTGGGAGGGCTTCTAGTGTCCTGGCCCCACTGGTAGACCTCCTGATGGCACCTGGTATTTTTGGCCACTCTGTGACAGAGTGTTGGACTAGATGGGCCATTGGCCTGATCCAACATTGGCTTCTCTTAAGTTCTTATTCAGGTTTATTCAGGTACAAGGTCTCCCTCCCCTGTGAGAGCAGATCTATCCCCAATAGCTAGCAATCCAAAACAGTCCAGTGGAGCCTGAGCGGTGGGTGTTGCCTTCTGACACACTTCCGGTGATGTCAGGGGGTGTGGCATATGCAAATAAGTTATGCTAATGAGTTATGCTAATGAGCTCCTGCACCTCTTTTTCTATGAAATGACCCCTGACTGCAATGATAGGATAGGGAGCCACCAGAGATCTGGGGGAGGTTTAAAATATCCTTTCACAATGAATTGAAGATTAATATTTATACCAATCAATACTTCTGGCAAATACTTTTGCTGATGAGCAAGAAGCATAGTAAGGATATTATTTAGACCAGGCCTAAGCAGGTGTAGGAGCTGCGGTGGCTCAAGTGGTTAAGACGCTGAATTGCAGGCTGGAAGGTCAGTAGTTCAGCAGTTTGAGACCCGAGTGCCGCATGATGGAGGTAGCTCCTGTCTCTGGTTCCAGCTCCTGCCAACCTAGCAGTTCGAAAGCAAGACATTGCATGTAAATAGGTACCGCTTCAGTGGGGATAGTAACAGCATTCCGTGCGCTTCGGCATTTAGTCATGCTGGCCACATGACCACATGACCATGTCTTTGGACAGCGCTGGCTCTTCGGCTTGGAAACGGAGATGAGTACCACAACCCTAGAGTCGGATTCAACTGGCTTTCGAGCAAGGTCCTCCCAGGGATCACCGTCTAGTTGACACAATGCAGTTGCCCAGTGAATCAGAGGTGGAGAGATGCCAGCACAACCAGAGTTACTATATGCCCATTGGCATTCCAGTGGCTGGCTGTGGGGAAAACAAATGAAAACACGCCGCAATATCTCTTCTGGGAAAAACCTGGAAGTGATATCTGTCCTCTCTAGGAACTGGTGAAAACTCTACACTTTTATCATAGAGTTTCTGGTGATTCCTAGAGACTTGATGTCACATCTGGGTTTTCCTAAAAGCAACATCACGCCATCACAGACAGGTGCTCCCCTATTCCCCCATTCCCCCTCATCTCCTGCTAGTTGTCAAGTTTGTTAGACATGATACCTCCACAAAGTCAATCACCCTCTACAGGCCAAACCTGTTTCCTCCTTGACCTGTGGACAACTATGGCCAGTCAATAGGCTACTTAGTGCTTAATTAGAATTGGCCAGCAAGTTATTCTCTTGTGTTGCCAAACTTTAAGAAACAAAAAACCAGTTAACGTTTCTCTTTTAGTGTCATTTATCTGGAAGGCCACTTAATGGCTTTCATCTCCCTATTCAAGGCCAAATTTTCTGCCAATGGCTAATGCCAGAACTCCTTGTATTTCAAAGGAAATCGTAAAATTGATACTGTTAGAAAATTTAGTTCATCAGTACCGGGATAATTTCCTTTCCCTTTCTAGAAGTCCATACATTTGCAAGAGTTTTTCCCCATCATGAGGTAAGCAAGGCTATTTCTCAGTGTGCATCACACAAACAACATCTTGGGCCACCTTTTTTTTCCAGCAGAAAACCCACAAACCAAGCTCAAAGCACCAGTTCTAAAGCAATGCTTTCATTATTGGCCTCCTCTCTGTTTTTGTATTTTTATTGAATTATGTATATGTATGTTATTTTAAATGTGTCTAATGCAGAAATGTTCTAATGTTTGATGTTTGCCACCATAGGGACGCGAAGGAAGGATTTTCAGGAGATTTCTCTCTGACGCTCTACCAAATTTCTGTTTAAAATTGCCAACGTATTCTCCGGAAGGGCTCCTGTGCTTTAACAGCCTGAGGACTAGATCTTCAGCATGTGAACATACATGGAGACAGTGATAAGAAGAACTTCACATACTCAGGTTTCTGCTGGCAACAGAGCTGTTAAAGCCAAATGGCAGGAGGTGGGAGGTAGGCAAATCCATGCCTGCCATCTGAACACATTTTCTTTAACAAGAATATCTTGCCACATGCAGGTCTGAGGGGAAAGAATGCATAAATTGGATCTATGTTGCAATATAAATCATGTGTAAACCTGACAGCTTGTATGGGTTTCATGTGGTGACTCTATCAATATTAGAGTGCCTGTCAAGGATTAGAACAATAGCTCATTAAAGTTATGGACACTTGTATACATCCCACTCAAATGATTATCAATGTTCTTACATCTTTCAAGGGGATAATTAAAAGGAAAGAGCAGCACATGATTATTTACACAGCAGTGACACAGTGGACACTTAGAGGAGGTGAGGAGGGTATTTTTTTATGGATTGTGCCAGGGTGGCTGGGACTTTAGAGAGAACAGATAGAAAGGAGGAAAAGATCTCTGTATTTTTAACAGCTGTTAACATCTTCTGAGTTCCCCTCTTCGGCCCAACCATTAAAGGCTCTCCCTCCTCTGCGAGGACAGATCTGCACATTCCCCCCCCCCAATAGCTAGCAATCCAAAACAGTCCAGTGGAGCCTGAGCGGTGGGTGTTGCCTTCTGACACACTTCCGGTGATGTCAGGGGGTGTGGCATATGCAAATAAGTTATGCTAATGAGTTATGCTAATGAGCTCCTGCACCTCTTTTTCTATGAAATGACCCCTGACTGCAATGATAGGATAGGGAGCCACCAGAGATCTGGGGGAGGTTTAAAATATCCTTTCACAATGAATTGAAGATTAATATTTATACCAATCAATACTTCTGGCAAATACTTTTGCTGATGAGCAAGAAGCATAGTAAGGATATTATTTAGACCAGGCCTAAGCAGGTGTAGGAGCTGCGGTGGCTCAAGTGGTTAAGACGCTGAATTGCAGGCTGGAAGGTCAGTAGTTCAGCAGTTTGAGACCCAAGTGCCGCATGATGGAGTGAGCTCCTATCTCTGGTTCCAGCTCCTGCCAACCTAGCAGTTCGAAAGCAAGACATTGCATGTAAATAGGTACCGCTTCAGTGGGGATAGTAACAGCATTCCGTGCGCTTCGGCATTTAGTCATGCTGGCCACATGACCACATGACCATGTCTTTGGACAGCGCTGGCTCTTCGGCTTGGAAACGGAGATGAGTACCACAACCCTAGAGTCGGATTCAACTGGCTTTCGAGCAAGGGAAACCTAAACAGGTGTAACTTGAATGGATGCGTATTGCCCCCCATTTTTCCCTCCTCCCAGGGACCACCATCTAGTTGACCCAAGGCAGTTGCCCCATGAAGCAGAGGTGGAGAGATGCCAGCACAACCAGAATTACTATATGCCCATTGGCATTCCAGTGGCTGGCTGTGGGGAAAAAAATGAAAACACGCCGCAATATCTCTTCTGGGAAAAACCTGGAAGTGATATCTGTCCTCTCTAGGAACTGGTGAAAACTCTACACTTTTATCATAGAGTTTCTGGTGATTCCTAGAGACTTGATGCCACATCTGGGTTTTCCTAAAAGCAACACCACGCCATCACAGACAGCTGCTCCCCTATTCCCCCATTCTCCCTCCTCTCCTGCTAGTTGTCAAGTTTGTTAGACATGATACCTCCACAAAGTCAATCACCCTCTACAGGCCAAACCTGTTTCCTCCTTGACCTGTGGACAACTATGGCCAGTCAATAGGCTACTTAGTGCTTAATTAGAATTGGCCAGCAAGTTATTCTCTTGTGTTGCCAAACTGTAAGAAACAAAAAACCAGTGAATGTTTTTCTTTTAGTGTCATTTATCTGGAAGGCCACTTGATGGCTTTCATCTCCCTATTCAAGGCCAAATTTTCTGCCAATGGCTAATGCCAGAGCTCCTTGTATTTCAAAGGAAATCGTAAAATTGATACTGTTAGAAAATTTAGTTCATCAGTACCGGGATAATTTCCTTTCCCTTTCTAGAAGTCCATACATTTGCAAGAGTTTTTCCCCATCATGAGGTAAGCAAGGCTATTTCTCAGTGTGCATCACACAAACAACATCTTGGGCCACCTTAATGAAACCCAGTTTTCCAGCAGAAAACCCACAAACCAAGCTCAAAGCACCAGTTCTAAAGCAATGCTTTCATTATTGGCCTCCTCTCTGTTTTTGTATTTTTACTGAATTATGTATATATACGTTATTTTAAATGTGTCTAATGCAGAAATGTTCTAATGTTTGCCACCATAGGGACGCGAAGGAAGGATTTTCAGGAGATTTCTCTCTGACGTTCTACCAAATTTCTGTTTAAAATTGCCAACGTATTCTCCGGAAGGGCTCCTGTGCTTTAACAGCCTGAGGACTAGATCTTCAGCATGTGAACATACATGGAGACAGTGATAAGAAGAACTTCACATACTCAGGTTTCTGCTGGCAACAGAGCTGTTAAAGCCAAATGGCAGGAGGTGGGAGGTAGGCAAATCCATGCCTGCCATCTGAACACATTTTCTTTAACAAGAATATCTTGCCACATGCAGGTCTGAGGGGAAAGAATGCATAAATTGGATCTATGTTGCAATATAAATCATGTGTAAACCTGACAGCTTGTATGGGTTTCATGTGGTGACTCTATCAATATTAGAGTGCCTGTCAAGGATTAGAACAATAGCTCATTAAAGTTATGGACACTTGTATACATCCCACTCAAATGATTATCAATGTTCTTACATCTTTCAAGGGGATAATTAAAAGGAAAGAGCAGCACATGATTATTTACACAGCAGTGACACAGTGGACACTTAGAGGAGGTGAGGAGGGTATTTTTTTATGGATTGTGCCAGGGTGGCTGGGACTTTAGAGAGAACAGATAGAAAGGAGGAAAAGATCTCTGTATTTTTAACAGCTGTTAACATCTGCTAAGTTCCCCTCTTCTGCCCAACCATTAAAGTATACCGAAGCCTGTCCTCCTTTCATCTGGATGCCCCATGACAAGCATCTAAAACTACAGCCGCTCCAGAGGACCGAGAATCACTGAGGCCAAAGTACCAGATGCTCCCTGAAATGCACAAGAACCATCAGTCTGCACACCTTCACTATGCCTTCCATTTACATATAGGTTATTTTGCTTCATTTGACAGATTCATACTGTACCATTAAATGAACAAGATGTTTGATAACAAATAAGAATACATTCAAATGCCTCGCTCCATTCCACTAACTAATGCCTCAAAAAAAATCTAAATCGAATTTAAAAATACAAACAGGAAACAATAAACAAGAACAGTAGGGAAAAGAACACAATAAAAATCACACATTCATGGAGAATATCTCCATCGATGACTACTAGCCGTGAACACTAAAAGACAGTAAACCTCTGAAAGCAACCAGGAAGCAACATAAAGGGAGCGGTGGTGCAGGCAGTAAGGAAAGCCTGCTTTAAAAATCTGGACGAGCAACTTCAGCTGTTCGAATCCCCACCGCAGCCAGGGTGAGCTCCTGGCCCTTTGTCCCAGCTCATGTCCACCCAGCGTTCCGAAAGCCCGTTAAAGGGTGAGTAGGTAAAGTGGGGACCTGCTACTAGAGCAGGGGGGCACCCACCTCCGGTGTAGTGCGACAGCGGACGAGCGGACGAGCAGAGATGTGTGGCTGCGGCGGAGGAAAGAATGGCGGCTGGCGAGGCAACGGGCAGGAGCGGAGGCCGGACGGACGAAGCATGGAGGCGGCGCGATGCGGCAGGCCGGAGCCTGAGTGGTCAGAGGCCACTGCACAGCGTGCGCAGAAGCGCAAAGTAGTCCGAGCCTAAGAAGAGCTGCGTCTGCCGGAGATGGAAGTACAAAGAAAGACCAGCGCCGAAAAGAAGGGCCGCCACCGGGACTGTCCCCCCCGCAAAAAGACCTGCTACAGAAAGAAAAAAAGGTGCCTGGTAAGGCTTCTCACCTCTCTACCTATATGTGGCCCAAGATTAGGACTGTGTTAATTAATTAGAGCCCCTGGGGGGGTGAGCGGGATAGGAAATCGAAGGAAATTTGATGATGATGGAGGATGGAGGATGGATGATGGAGGAGGAGGATGGAGGAGGAGGATGGAGGAGGATGGAGGAGGATGGAGGAGGGTGGAGGAGGAGGAGGAGGAGGATGAGGAGGAGGAGGATGATATGACTTGGCCTCCAGGCCCCCATTTGGGGGTCCTCCGGGACAACTACTTTGCCACTGTCTGATACAAGATGCTGGACTAGCATCTCTTATCATCATTACATTCAGCATTTCCGAATTGTAGCTCCTCTTCATCAAATGCTGCATGTTGGGGAAACTGGGAAATGCTAAACATAATGCTGTCTTGTCACAAATTACTGGGATTTGATGTTGGAGGAAAGTGCCATCAAGTCACAGCCAACTTACGGCAACCCTGTAGGGTTTTCAAGGTCAGAGACATTCAGAGCTGGTTTGCCATTGCGTGCTTCTGTGTAGCAACCCTGGAATTCCTTGGTGGTCTCCCATCCAAATACTAACCTGCTTAGCTTCCAAGATCTGATGAGATCGGGCTAGCCTGGGCCACCCTGGTCAGGTGGTAGCGGCCATGTATTTCATATAATGTCTAATCCAATCCTTCATTTCTGTGCCACCAGACAATATCTAAATCCTGCCACACTTTGAGCCCAGAACAAGGAGCTGTAACTGCTCCAGCCCAGCCACACTTCGTGCTTCTTGGATCTGCTGATGTCAGCAAACGTGTATATGGATAGAGAGAAAATTTTGGTTAAATGTTTTGAGAGATCTAGCTCTTTACTCTGAAAATGTAACTGATATTTAAATCTCAAATATGATCACATTTGTACTGCTAAATTAAGCCTTGTATGATGAAGGATTAGTTAAACTACTCTGTATTTTTAATTAAATCTGTTCCGTAGTTCTTCCATACCTCTCAATTCCATGTGATGAATTTGGGATAGTAAAATATAATTCCCCTTCACTATTCAGTAAGACAGTTCCTCTAATTCGACTGATTGGATGGTTGAAGTATTATCACACATGAACATATTAATTCTATATTCCTACATAATTACTGGAAGCTGTTGATACTGTCTCTACCCATTTTCTCCAATGGAAAGCTACGTTGTCATTGTGCCTCGTCTGTAATAAAAATGAAGTCATACAATGTGCAAACTGAGAGCACGTAGAGTAATATAGTGACTAGAATGTTGTTCTAGGAGACAGGAGACCTGGGTTCAAATATGCCTTTCTATGAAGTAGTGGTTAAGAGCGCAGACTCTAATCTGGAAGAACTAATGCCTCTAATCCCGGAAGTGACGTGCGACGTCGATCACGTTGGGGGCGTGGCCCCGATCGTTGGAGGGAAAACCATAGAGTTTTCCCTCCGACGATCGGGGCCACACCCCCAACGTGCTCGATGTGGTTGCGTCACCTCTGGTGACGCAGCCACGCTGTGCTTCGGGGGGCGGAGTCCCCCCCGAGGCCCGATTCCGCGGCGGTGGAAATTGGGCCTCCAAAGCGGGAGTTTACCCGCCACCCGCCCCCACTTGGCAGCCCTACCTCCCCTCAAATGCTTGCGCCCAAAGGAAAAGTGTACCCTTTGAGTCTCAGCTGACTCATGGCAACCCCATGAAGTTTCACCTCATGGGGTTTTCAAGGTGAGAGATGAGTGGTTTGTCATTGCCTTGTCTTCCTTGGTAGTCTCTCATCCAAGTACTAACCCTGCTTAGCTTCCATGGTCTGACAAGATCAGGCTAGCCTGGGCTAGTAGGACTGCTATGCCTGCAGCAGCCTAACCCTTGTTAAAAGACCTAGTGAATAAGAAAGCCTCACAGGACCTCCTGAAAGGAGGTGGTGCTCTCCACCTCTCCAGAGGACCCCCCCCCCCATTCCATAGAGTGGGAGCTAAGGCAGAAAAGGCAGAGATGTGGTAGATGCCAGTCAGGCATCTAGGGGACCTGCCACTCGGGTTCATCGCAGTGGTTAAGTGCAAGAGCCGGTCTGGTGTAGTGGTTAAGTGCGCGGACTCTAATCTGGGAGAACCAGGTTTGACTCCCCACTCCTCCACTTGCAGCTGCTGGATGACCTTGGGCAAGCCATAGTTCTGTCAGAGCTGTTCTTGAAAGGGCAGTTTCTGTCAGAGCTCTCTCGGCCCTACCTACCTCACAGGGTGTTTGTTGTGGGGTGGGGAAGGGAAAGGAGTTTGTAAGCTGCTCTGAGACTCCTTTGGGTATTGAAGGGAGGGGTATAAATCCAATCTCTTCTTCTCTGGACCATAGTTGGCCTATGAAGACGTATGGAAGAGACAGTCCCTTTAGATAAGTTTACGGTATTGCTTGAGAACGTATTACTGTCACTACAGACATTTCTCTTTCTCCTTTCTTATGCAAGATCCATTGAACATTTGTGTGTGGGGGGGTTTCTTGGGGGGGGGGGAATGGCAACACAAATGATGCTATGTATCCAGGAAAAACACGTGCAAACGCAACTGGATGTCAATTCTGTAGCATTTTTAGAAGAGGTATTTTCTAGTCCTCCTGACCTGGATAGCCCAGGCTAGCCGGACCTTGTCAGATTTTAGAAGCTAAGCAGGGTCAGCTCCTGTTATTATTTGAGACCACCAAGGAATGCCAGGGTTGTAGCGCAGAGGCAGGCAAACCACCGCTGAATGCCACCAATCAACTGTGATTGGATAGCAAAATATCCCCCCCCTACTCCATCAGGCTATTGTGATTAATATTAAGTTCATGAGAGAATGATGCCTTAACGTACTAAAGCTCTATGTGAAATCCCAAATTTGTGTTGACTAGGATTGCACTTGCTGATGCGTGTCTTGGAGATGGTTGCAGAACAGCATTGCCCTGTCAGCATGGGAGTCTGTTGATTCATTTGGCTACAAGAGGCCTCAGTGGTTGAAGAGATGGCACAATGTTCAGCACTCATGGAAGGGCTCCCCCTTTCTGTAAAGAAGTTAGCAAAGTTGTGTCCGGTGAATTATAGTACTTCTAGGGAATGAAAACTATTGCATGATTGTGACACAACCTATCTTTTGCGTGACATTTCAAACTAGCTCGGCAGCTGTTTCTTATGAACGAAGCAGTGAACGAAAATGTTTGATCGGACTTCGGAGGTTTGATCAAAAAGGAAAAGCAGACCAATAAAAATTGCTTGGCAGGGTTGGGTCTGGCTCACAAGCTTCCAATCAGTCACAGATGTTCTAAGTTATTCTTAGCTTTTTATCTGAATCACCTTTTGGTGTTACAGATGGATGGAAGACACCCCCCATCCCAACCAGCCTATAGAAAAACACTCCTCTCGTTCTCTTTCTTTCATACAGATTTGCCAAAGTTTGGCTCAAGCTGTTTGCCAGCTGCTGCTTTTCAGCACTTTGATGGTTTGTAAGTGACTGACTTAACCTGAAGGTATGTTACCAGAGTCAATTCCAACAACCAAAGCAGGACCATAACTGGGCCAATAGCAGGCTTCTCTGGTAAGCAGGGGTACACAGTGCACTGGCTAATCAATAGATGGCACTCTAACCTCAAAATCTATACCCATTTAATAGTGTAGCTTTGTAACAAAGGCCAGAAATTCTGTGGAATAGCATTGTTTTATTCTGACCAGGAAATGTTCTGAGTCAATTTTCATGAGAGAACATTCCTGGTTTTAAATAAAGGCCTTTACTTATACTGTCCCCCATTAATTAAACAGCCTTTCTACCTTCCAGCCACTTACAGTGCATCATACTTTTCCTACATGAACATTTGTACAGGGGGTGGGACTGTGCACCCATTACAACATCTGCAAATACATGGAGCTGGCCATGTTGATCCATGCTTTTGTAACTCTGAGGCTGGGCTAGTGCAGTATGCTTTAGAAGGGGCTGCCCTTGAAGACAATCCAGAAATTCAACTGGTGCAGAATACAGCTACTTGTCTATTACTTACAGCCTGTGAGTGTGATCATTTTAAAATAGCTCTAAAACCCTACCTGTTACTACGCTCGAGGTGTTGGCTCTTACTGCCAAAGTTCATTAGATCAGCGGCAGCCTGACCATGTGCTTCCTCACCTGTGGCACCACTCCTCTGGAATACTCTCGCAGAAGAGGTCAGGAGAGCACCCTTCATGGCAGTTCTCAGGAAGCACTGCAAAGCAGTATTATTCGGGGGGGGGGAGGCTTTTTAAGAAAGTTGTAATTTTATAATCAGGGGTCTATCAACATAGCCATCATTCTAGTTTACACACCAACTACAAATGCTGAAGGGAGAGAAAATGAAAGCTTTTATGCAACTGTCAGGGAAGAAACTGATCACACACCTAAACAAGATATGCTGATAATCACAGGTGACTGGAATGCCCCCTGCACAAGGCAGGACATCCATACCCCCAGTGACTGCTGTTCCACAGCCAGATGACAAAAAACCTCCAGGATCTCCAGCCAAATTGGCTTGGAGAAAAATTGCTTCCTGACCCCAAAGTGGCGATCAGCATTTCCCTGGGTGTGTAAGAAAGGGCCACAAGAACTAAGCACTGATGCATCCCTTCCTGCCCTCCCTCTCATGATCTGCCCAAGTTCACAGAATCAGCATTGATGTCAGATGGCCATCTAGCCTCTGTTTGAAAACCTCCAAAGAAAGAGAACCCACCACCTCCCAAGGAAGCCTGCTCCAGTGAGGAAACGGTCTGTCACGAAGTTCTTTCTAATGTTTAGCTGAAAACTCTTCTGATTTAATTTCAAACCGTTGGTTCTGGTCTGACCTTCTGGGACAACAGAAAACAACTCTGCACTATCCTCTATATGACAGCCCTTCAAGTACTTGAAGATGGTTATAATATCACCTCTCAGTCATCTCCTCTCCAGGCTAAACATACCCAGCGCTCCTTCAACCTTTCCTCATAGGACTTGGTCTCCAGACCCCTCACCATCTTCGTTGCCCTTCTCTGAACATGTTCCAGCTTGTCTGTATTCTTCTTAAATTGTGGTGCCCAAAACTGAACACAATACTCTACATGAGGTCTAACCAGAGTAGAGTAAAGCAATACCATCACTTCACATGATCTGGACACTATACTTCTGTTGATACAGCCCAAAATCACATTTGGCTTTTTAGCCACTGTATCACACTGCTGGCTCTGTTCAGTGTATGGTCTACTAAGCCCTCTAGATCCTTTTTGCACATACTACCACCAAGAAAAGTCTCCCCCATAATTATGCATTGGAATTTTCCTACCCAAATGCAGAACTTTACATTTATCCCCACTGATATTCATTTTATTTGTTTTAGCCCAGTTTTCCAGCCTGTCAAGATCATACTGTATCCTGATTCTGTCTTCTACCATATTTATAACCTCCTCCCAATTTAGTTTCATCTGCAAATTTAATAAGCATTTTCTCTATTCCTTCATCCGAATCATTTATAAAGATGTTGAACAAAACAGGTCCCAGGACAGTAGAATCAAATATTGTTGGAAAATTTGGGTTATGAACATGAAATAAAGCAGGAAAGCAACTCACAGAATTCTGTGAAGACAACAAGTTTTTCACTGCAAACACATGTTTCAAGCAATGAAACAGACAACTGTATATGTAGACATCTCCTGATGGCCAATACAGAAATCAGATAGATTACATAATCTGAAGCAGAAGATGGAGAAGCTCTGTTCTCTCTGTTAAAACTAGGCCAGGAGCTGATTGTGGTACAGACAATGAATTGTTAATATTGACAATTTGAATTAAGTTGAAGAAAAATACAAAAACATTCATAGTGCCAAAATACAATCTCAAGAACATTCTAGAAGAGTTTAAGGACCATGTAAAGAACAGATTTGCATTACTAAGTTCAAACAAACAGGAACTGGAAGAACTATAGGTTGAAACCAGAGATATTATCAAGAAAGAATGTTCAAAGACTATTCCTGTAGCCAAAAGACATGAAAAACCTTGATGGACAAAATTCTTAAAATTGCTATAGGCAGACGAGAATCAAAAGTAAAAGGTAAGAGAAATTGAATCAGAACTCTAAATGAAGCATCCCAGCAACTAAAGAGAACTATTATAATAACAAGCATAAAGAAATATCCTCATCAAGGTCTTAAAACCAATGGGCTGTTCAACCAGAAAAAGGCAGCAATATAACAAAAATTAAACAATGTTTAATTGTAGCAGCTATATATTTGCACACATCTAATATTACATTAAAATCCAGGTCTACTAATAGAGTCATTAAATGTTAGAAAAGCAAACGGGCTTCTTATTCAGATAAAGAGCCAGAACATTTTCTTCCCAGATCTGAATAAATTACACAGAAAAAGAAGAAATGCTCAACAGTTTCTACCAAAGACCTATCACAAATACAAATTCTTGATCCCTTTTCTTGGCCTGTAAATCGTCCATGTAAGACAGCAAGTGGAAGTAAATTCATTCTTGCAAGCAAAAAAAAATATATCTCAGATAGCATGGTGCCATAATACTATAGAAATAATATGGTAATTGGTATTGATATAAGTATGAATATCCAAAGTACATGGGCAAACATACGTGCCACTTTCCCTCCTGAAGACTGCGCCATTCTTCCACCACAAGGTGGCTATAAGCACCAGTCTTCCCGAAAGCCAGAAGAAAGTCACAGTCCAAAACAAGTGAGTTCAGCTTATCTATGGGGGGGTGTGAACACATCCAGGTTTAAAAGAATTTAATACTGACAGTGAAACTAGTGATTCCTTACTCTCTAGATTAATTGCAAGCCAATATTTAATAACCATTAACCAGGCTATAAGAGAAATTGTCTTCTGCTCATTTTCCATTAACAGGGAGGATGAGGCAATACATCTAAGACATGCTAAAATCGATCTAAGGAAATTTGTCTGGTTTATATCTGGGCACGTACGTAGGCTACCAATCCACATCGGAATAGCATACAAAAACAGTGAAGTTATTTTTGCCTGAAATGCATCCAAAGCTTTAGGGACAAATTGATCACCTGTGGTGGGGGGAAAAATCCTCAAAACTGCAGCTGTACTCTTAGCTTTCATCAATATCTCTTTAGTGTGCTAAGCCCAAGAGAGTGAATGTTGGAATGAAACTCCCAGATATAAAATTGGACTTCTTTCATAATGTGACCTAAGAAACTCCAGTGTAAAGAAATATAAGAGAACAAAAAAGGAAGAACAAGAGATCTGTTCCACAAGACCCATGAAATCAAGACGAAATTTAAAGCATGGTTAGGCATGCTGAAAGATCAACATGGAAATACATTAACTGAACAGGACAAAATAAAAAATAGATGGGAACAATACACTGAAGAACCGCTGAAAGTTGAAAGTTAAAAAAAACACACAGAAGAAATGAAAGGATGATAGATTTCTTCAGAGGAATCTTTTGAAGAAGAACCTGCAGCTTTAGAAAGTGAAGTGAGAGCTACGCTGAGAGCAATTGGGAGAAACAAATCACCAGGAACAGATGGGATATCAGTAGAGTTATTGCAAACCACAGAAACGGAGTCCATCAAAATCTTAACAAGAATATGTCAACAAATATGGAAAACAAAACAATGGCCCACAGACTGGAAACACTCAATCTACAGTTCAGTTCTGAAAAAAGGAGATGTCAGAGCCTGCATCAACTGTTGAACCCCCATATTAATTTCTCACACAAGTAAAGTGACGCTCAAAATCTTACAATAAAGACTGTTACCATATATGGAATACGAAATGCCAGATGTTCAAGCTGGATTCAACAATAGAGATCATACTGTAAATTTACGGTGGTTACTGGGAGCATATGAGAGAATTTCAGAAGAAAATCAGCTTGTTTGTCATAGATTACAGCAAATTTTTTGACTGTGTGTGGATCATGAAATGCTATGGTGGGCTTTAAAAGAAATGGGTGTGCAAAGGAGACAAGGGTGCACTTTACCTTCCTGTCTGTTCAATCTACATGCAGAACATTTAAAAAAGATTGATTAGCTTTAGATGAAGGTGGAGTGAAAACTGATGGAAGGACCATTAACAACTTGAAGTACACAGGTGACACTACGTTACTGGTAGAAAACAGTGGAGACTTGAAAAGCAGAAAGCGCCAAAGTGGGATTACAGTTGAACATCAAGAAGACAAAAATAATGACTACTGAGGAACTACACAGCTTCAAGGCTGAGGAGGAAGAAACTGAAATAGTTAAAGATTTTCTATTCCTTGGCTCCATCATCAACCAGAAGGGAGACTGCAACCAAAAACATCGGAAGGAGATCGAGACTGGGAAGGGCAGCCAAGAAGGAGCTAGAAAAAATCCTTAAGTGTAAAGATATGTCACCGGCAACCAAGATCAAGTTAACTCATGCCATAGTATTCCCCATTAATATGTATGGGAGTGAAAACTGGACAATGATGAAGAAAGCTGACAGGAAGAAACTTGATTAATTTTTTTTAATATATTTTTTATTTTCAAACTTAACACATGTGATAACAAAAAAACCCCAATTAACAGCAACATACAATGTCAAATGTAGAATGTACAAGCAGAAAACAATCAGGTAAATTCAATTGATAATGCTTACATGAGAAACCATCATAGAATCCAGTCTTTTTGTATAAACTTGTGGTGTTGGAGGAGAGTATTACGGATACCATCAACCAGCAATATACCTACAGCATATGTGTTACTGCTGTGAAGTATGGGTGGGATGGGGAGTCCCGTTCTGCAACATTTGTTGATTCATCTCCAAACCCAGAGATTGCCTACAGCCCCATTATCCTAGTGCATATTGGTTAATATGGTTAATTGGTTAATTCTTGCAGTGCTGGTTTTCGAATACCTTACAGGCAAAAACCAAGATGCCGATTTTGACCTTAAATCCACTAAATTGCTTGAGTCTTACATATACTATAGAGTATGCTATTTTATTATTCTTAATCTTAATAATTTCTAGCTTGTTATTGCCATCCCTCCCTCCCCGCTGGATTAATAATAAGGTCTGCATGTTTCTTACAACTTTGCTCATGTACACACAGAAAACATTCAGAACAGAATCTATAAAGAATGCCGGGTTTCATGTTTAGTAAGGAACCTTGGCAGCAAAGATAAGTATGTACAATACCTTGGGAACCCTCAGGAAATAAAAGCATGGGGTCAGCAGGATTTCCACTGGTCATCGAGAAGGGCTTCAGTGCTCTGAAGCTTTCTGCCACTCAACAAGATTAGCGGACTAACAGTGCAAACCTAAACAGAGTTACAGCCTTCTAAGGGCAAAACTATACATAACAGCATCCACAAGTCCAACCCATGGAGGCTGCCACCAGGAACCATGAGAGCCAGTTTGGTGAAGTGGTTAAGTGCGTGGACTCTAATCTGGGAGAACTGGGTTTGATTCCCCACTCTTCCACTTGCACCTGCTGGATGACCTTGGGCAAGCCATAGTTCTGTCAGAGCTGTCCTCGAAAGGGCAGTTCTTGCAAGAGCCCTCTCAGCCCCACCTACCACACAGGGTGTCTGTTGTGGGGTGGCGAAGGGAAAAGAGTTTGTAAGCCGCTCTGAGACTCCTTTGGGTAGTGAAGGGCGGGGTATAAATCCAATCTCCTCCTCCTCCTCCTCTTCCTTCTTCTCCTTCTTCAAAAGGCCACGAGGGATTGGGCCTGCCTCATCAGGATTCAGCCGTCACAGCATTTTTAAATAGTCTGAGTTCAGCTCTAAAATAGTAGTGGCATCCATGGGTCAAGCCCATAGATGCTGTAATGTCTAGTTTGGTCCTAACTGCATTGAAGTCAATGAGTGTAACTGTGGTTAGGGCTGCACCGTAAATCAGAAAATCAAGAAAATATTTGCAAATGATTCTACAATGTATACTTTATTTTTTTCCTCCTCTGGAGCAGCATTCTGATTATTTTGTACTGAATACAGGGTGCTTTGCTAATAAAACCATTGTGGGGAACAAAAGTGGCCCCTTAAATGCATACATATGTCTTCAGCCAATGTAAGAATGAGGCCAGTAAAAAGAAAAGCAAGAACAGTAAATCAACCACATTTCCCCAGTACTCTTAAGTATTCATATGTTATTTCCCCTCCCCACATATTTTATCAACAGGCTTCAAAGACACGAGTTGGTTCACTTGGGAAAATACCCCTCACAAAAGCACAAAAAAACAAGAACAGAAGAGTAGATTTGATCTGAAAGGAGTGTGTAAAACAAACAAAAAGAGAGCCTTCAGAGAAAGCAAATAGCTATTTTAGCTCTCTTAAGCAACACATTGCACACTGCATGGCAGGCCTGATTCATCTTGCAAAGCAATCATTACTCCTCAGAGAAAGGAGCCAAGAGGTCAGCCCCCAATGGAGAGAAAACCTAAGGAGTGGATTTATTCAAGACCACTCTGAGCTCATGTTACCCATTTAAAGTACCTGCCCAATACATTACCTAAGGGTGCTGCGTGGAGCTGTCTTGGTACACTTCACCGCACCATAATAAGAGTACCAAAAGAAGGCACAAAACCTAGAAAGATAATTTTTTGAAACAATGTTCTTCTATGGTATTATGTGTAGGATCTCCACATGGCCAGTATTATGCATGCAGTAGTGGCAATATGGAGCTGCGGTGGCTCAAGTGGTTAACACGCTGAAATGCAGGCTGTGGAAGGTCGGTAGTTCAGCAGTTCAAGACCCGACTGGCCACATGACGGGTCCAGTCTCTAGTTCCAGCTCCTGCCAACCTAGCAGTTCGAAAGCAAGAAATTGCAAGTAGATAAATAGGTACCACTTCAGTGGGAAGGTAACAGCGTTCCATGCGCCTTGGTGTTTAGTCATGCCGGCCGCATGACCACAGAAACATCTTCAGACAGCGCTGGCTCTACGGCTTTGAAACGGAGATGAGCACCGCAACCCTAGAGTCGGATTCGACTGGCTTTCGAGCAAGGGAACCTTTACCTTTACTAGTGGCAATACACATTTGCTTAATGCAAAACATACTATTTATCATATGGTAGAGTTACACACAGGAAGCATATAATAATATAAAGTATATAACCAAGTTGATACAATGGGTATGCAGGATGATTGGGCAATTCCCCCTAAATACTAATATCTAAATTTTCAGTCCACTCAATTGCAGCTGGGGAAAGTTCAAAGAGCTCCATCACATCTCCCAGGAAAGCACAATGCTCATATTCCTATGATAGATGGAAAATAGTTCGGCAGGCTGCACCAAAATCACATTCAGGTCCTGGTATTTTGCCCCATTTAAAGAACAGGTCTGCACAACTGCCAAAGCCAGTTCATATTCTATCAGCAGTCTTTCATACTTTTCTGTGAAGACAACAAGTTTTTCACTGCAAACACATGTTTCAAGCAATGAAACAGACAACTGTATATGTAGACATCTCCTGATGGCCAATACAGAAATCAGATAGATTACATAATCTGAAGCAGAAGATGGAGAAGCTCTGTTCTCTCTGTTAAAACTAGGCCAGGAGCTGATTGTGGTACAGACAATGAATTGTTAATATTGACAATTTGAATTAAGTTGAAGAAAAATACAAAAACATTCATAGTGCCAAAATACAATCTCAAGAACATTCTAGAAGAGTTTAAGGACCATGTAAAGAACAGATTTGCATTACTAAGTTCAAACAAACAGGAACTGGAAGAACTATAGGTTGAAACCAGAGATATTATCAAGAAAGAATGTTCAAAGACTATTCCTGTAGCCAAAAGACATGAAAAACCTTGATGGACAAAATTCTTAAAATTGCTATAGGCAGACGAGAATCAAAAGTAAAAGGTAAGAGAAATTGAATCAGAACTCTAAATGAAGCATCCCAGCAACTAAAGAGAACTATTATAATAACAAGCATAAAGAAATATCCTCATCAAGGTCTTAAAACCAATGGGCTGTTCAACCAGAAAAAGGCAGCAATATAACAAAAATTAAACAATGTTTAATTGTAGCAGCTATATATTTGCACACATCTAATATTACATTAAAATCCAGGTCTACTAATAGAGTCATTAAATGTTAGAAAAGCAAACGGGCTTCTTATTCAGATAAAGAGCCAGAACATTTTCTTCCCAGATCTGAATAAATTACACAGAAAAAGAAGAAATGCTCAACAGTTTCTACCAAAGACCTATCACAAATACAAATTCTTGATCCCTTTTCTTGGCCTGTAAATCGTCCATGTAAGACAGCAAGTGGAAGTAAATTCATTCTTGCAAGCAAAAAAAAATATATCTCAGATAGCATGGTGCCATAATACTATAGAAATAATATGGTAATTGGTATTGATATAA
Organism: Gekko japonicus; assembly: GCF_001447785.1. Taxonomy (NCBI): domain Eukaryota; kingdom Metazoa; phylum Chordata; class Lepidosauria; order Squamata; family Gekkonidae; genus Gekko; species Gekko japonicus. The sequence continues at coordinate 544,387 of NW_015163638.1, read as the reverse complement.
GTATGAATATCCAAAGTACATGGGCAAACATACGTGCCACTTTCCCTCCTGAAGACTGCGCCATTCTTCCACCACAAGGTGGCTATAAGCACCAGTCTTCCCGAAAGCCAGAAGAAAGTCACAGTCCAAAACAAGTGAGTTCAGCTTATCTATGGGGGGGTGTGAACACATCCAGGTTTAAAAGAATTTAATACTGACAGTGAAACTAGTGATTCCTTACTCTCTAGATTAATTGCAAGCCAATATTTAATAACCATTAACCAGGCTATAAGAGAAATTGTCTTCTGCTCATTTTCCATTAACAGGGAGGATGAGGCAATACATCTAAGACATGCTAAAATCGATCTAAGGAAATTTGTCTGGTTTATATCTGGGCACGTACGTAGGCTACCAATCCACATCGGAATAGCATACAAAAACAGTGAAGTTATTTTTGCCTGAAATGCATCCAAAGCTTTAGGGACAAATTGATCACCTGTGGTGGGGGGAAAAATCCTCAAAACTGCAGCTGTACTCTTAGCTTTCATCAATATCTCTTTAGTGTGCTAAGCCCAAGAGAGTGAATGTTGGAATGAAACTCCCAGATATAAAATTGGACTTCTTTCATAATGTGACCTAAGAAACTCCAGTGTAAAGAAATATAAGAGAACAAAAAAGGAAGAACAAGAGATCTGTTCCACAAGACCCATGAAATCAAGACGAAATTTAAAGCATGGTTAGGCATGCTGAAAGATCAACATGGAAATACATTAACTGAACAGGACAAAATAAAAAATAGATGGGAACAATACACTGAAGAACCGCTGAAAGTTGAAAGTTAAAAAAAACACACAGAAGAAATGAAAGGATGATAGATTTCTTCAGAGGAATCTTTTGAAGAAGAACCTGCAGCTTTAGAAAGTGAAGTGAGAGCTACGCTGAGAGCAATTGGGAGAAACAAATCACCAGGAACAGATGGGATATCAGTAGAGTTATTGCAAACCACAGAAACGGAGTCCATCAAAATCTTAACAAGAATATGTCAACAAATATGGAAAACAAAACAATGGCCCACAGACTGGAAACACTCAATCTACAGTTCAGTTCTGAAAAAAGGAGATGTCAGAGCCTGCATCAACTGTTGAACCCCCATATTAATTTCTCACACAAGTAAAGTGACGCTCAAAATCTTACAATAAAGACTGTTACCATATATGGAATACGAAATGCCAGATGTTCAAGCTGGATTCAACAATAGAGATCATACTGTAAATTTACGGTGGTTACTGGGAGCATATGAGAGAATTTCAGAAGAAAATCAGCTTGTTTGTCATAGATTACAGCAAATTTTTTGACTGTGTGTGGATCATGAAATGCTATGGTGGGCTTTAAAAGAAATGGGTGTGCAAAGGAGACAAGGGTGCACTTTACCTTCCTGTCTGTTCAATCTACATGCAGAACATTTAAAAAAGATTGATTAGCTTTAGATGAAGGTGGAGTGAAAACTGATGGAAGGACCATTAACAACTTGAAGTACACAGGTGACACTACGTTACTGGTAGAAAACAGTGGAGACTTGAAAAGCAGAAAGCGCCAAAGTGGGATTACAGTTGAACATCAAGAAGACAAAAATAATGACTACTGAGGAACTACACAGCTTCAAGGCTGAGGAGGAAGAAACTGAAATAGTTAAAGATTTTCTATTCCTTGGCTCCATCATCAACCAGAAGGGAGACTGCAACCAAAAACATCGGAAGGAGATCGAGACTGGGAAGGGCAGCCAAGAAGGAGCTAGAAAAAATCCTTAAGTGTAAAGATATGTCACCGGCAACCAAGATCAAGTTAACTCATGCCATAGTATTCCCCATTAATATGTATGGGAGTGAAAACTGGACAATGATGAAGAAAGCTGACAGGAAGAAACTTGATTAATTTTTTTTAATATATTTTTTATTTTCAAACTTAACACATGTGATAACAAAAAAACCCCAATTAACAGCAACATACAATGTCAAATGTAGAATGTACAAGCAGAAAACAATCAGGTAAATTCAATTGATAATGCTTACATGAGAAACCATCATAGAATCCAGTCTTTTTGTATAAACTTGTGGTGTTGGAGGAGAGTATTACGGATACCATCAACCAGCAATATACCTACAGCATATGTGTTACTGCTGTGAAGTATGGGTGGGATGGGGAGTCCCGTTCTGCAACATTTGTTGATTCATCTCCAAACCCAGAGATTGCCTACAGCCCCATTATCCTAGTGCATATTGGTTAATATGGTTAATTGGTTAATTCTTGCAGTGCTGGTTTTCGAATACCTTACAGGCAAAAACCAAGATGCCGATTTTGACCTTAAATCCACTAAATTGCTTGAGTCTTACATATACTATAGAGTATGCTATTTTATTATTCTTAATCTTAATAATTTCTAGCTTGTTATTGCCATCCCTCCCTCCCCGCTGGATTAATAATAAGGTCTGCATGTTTCTTACAACTTTGCTCATGTACACACAGAAAACATTCAGAACAGAATCTATAAAGAATGCCGGGTTTCATGTTTAGTAAGGAACCTTGGCAGCAAAGATAAGTATGTACAATACCTTGGGAACCCTCAGGAAATAAAAGCATGGGGTCAGCAGGATTTCCACTGGTCATCGAGAAGGGCTTCAGTGCTCTGAAGCTTTCTGCCACTCAACAAGATTAGCGGACTAACAGTGCAAACCTAAACAGAGTTACAGCCTTCTAAGGGCAAAACTATACATAACAGCATCCACAAGTCCAACCCATGGAGGCTGCCACCAGGAACCATGAGAGCCAGTTTGGTGAAGTGGTTAAGTGCGTGGACTCTAATCTGGGAGAACTGGGTTTGATTCCCCACTCTTCCACTTGCACCTGCTGGATGACCTTGGGCAAGCCATAGTTCTGTCAGAGCTGTCCTCGAAAGGGCAGTTCTTGCAAGAGCCCTCTCAGCCCCACCTACCACACAGGGTGTCTGTTGTGGGGTGGCGAAGGGAAAAGAGTTTGTAAGCCGCTCTGAGACTCCTTTGGGTAGTGAAGGGCGGGGTATAAATCCAATCTCCTCCTCCTCCTCCTCTTCCTTCTTCTCCTTCTTCAAAAGGCCACGAGGGATTGGGCCTGCCTCATCAGGATTCAGCCGTCACAGCATTTTTAAATAGTCTGAGTTCAGCTCTAAAATAGTAGTGGCATCCATGGGTCAAGCCCATAGATGCTGTAATGTCTAGTTTGGTCCTAACTGCATTGAAGTCAATGAGTGTAACTGTGGTTAGGGCTGCACCGTAAATCAGAAAATCAAGAAAATATTTGCAAATGATTCTACAATGTATACTTTATTTTTTTCCTCCTCTGGAGCAGCATTCTGATTATTTTGTACTGAATACAGGGTGCTTTGCTAATAAAACCATTGTGGGGAACAAAAGTGGCCCCTTAAATGCATACATATGTCTTCAGCCAATGTAAGAATGAGGCCAGTAAAAAGAAAAGCAAGAACAGTAAATCAACCACATTTCCCCAGTACTCTTAAGTATTCATATGTTATTTCCCCTCCCCACATATTTTATCAACAGGCTTCAAAGACACGAGTTGGTTCACTTGGGAAAATACCCCTCACAAAAGCACAAAAAAACAAGAACAGAAGAGTAGATTTGATCTGAAAGGAGTGTGTAAAACAAACAAAAAGAGAGCCTTCAGAGAAAGCAAATAGCTATTTTAGCTCTCTTAAGCAACACATTGCACACTGCATGGCAGGCCTGATTCATCTTGCAAAGCAATCATTACTCCTCAGAGAAAGGAGCCAAGAGGTCAGCCCCCAATGGAGAGAAAACCTAAGGAGTGGATTTATTCAAGACCACTCTGAGCTCATGTTACCCATTTAAAGTACCTGCCCAATACATTACCTAAGGGTGCTGCGTGGAGCTGTCTTGGTACACTTCACCGCACCATAATAAGAGTACCAAAAGAAGGCACAAAACCTAGAAAGATAATTTTTTGAAACAATGTTCTTCTATGGTATTATGTGTAGGATCTCCACATGGCCAGTATTATGCATGCAGTAGTGGCAATATGGAGCTGCGGTGGCTCAAGTGGTTAACACGCTGAACTGCAGGCTGTGAAAGGTCGGTAGTTCAGCAGTTCAAGACCCGACTGGCCACATGACGGGTCCAGTCTCTAGTTCCAGCTCCTGCCAACCTAGCAGTTCGAAAGCAAGAAATTGCAAGTAGATAAATAGGTACCACTTCAGTGGGAAGGTAACAGCGTTCCATGCGCCTTGGTGTTTAGTCATGCCGGCCGCATGACCACGGAAACGTCTTCAGACAGCGCTGGCTCTACGGCTTTGAAACGGAGATGAGCACCGCAACCCTAGAGTCGGATTCGACTGGCTTTCGAGCAAGGGAACCTTTACCTTTTACCTAGAGTTACACACAGGAAGCATATAATAATATAAAGTATATAACCAAGTTGATACAATGGGTATGCAGGATGATTGGGCAATTCCCCCTAAATACTAATATCTAAATTTTCAGTCCACTCAATTGCAGCTGGGGAAAGTTCAAAGAGCTCCATCACATCTCCCAGGAAAGCACAATGCTCATATTCCTATGATAGATGGAAAATAGTTCGGCAGGCTGCACCAAAATCACATTCAGGTCCTGGTATTTTGCCCCATTTAAAGAACAGGTCTGCACAACTGCCAAAGCCAGTTCATATTCTATCAGCAGTCTTTCATACTTTACGTGCAGTCACATCCTGCAGGCAAAATGCAAAAGAAGCTACTCTTTCTCATAGTAAAACACTGGGTTGGGACCTACCAACTTTTCCACCAGTGCAATGTCATAAGGCAGGTCAGACAGGTGAGCAGGATAGGCGCTGAGCTATAGAACAGAGTCCAAAGTCCAGTCCAAATAGTCACAAGCCAGAGATTTGTTACCAGAGGGGTTGTCCAGATAGCACAGTCAGAATAACAACAACAACAACAAAAGCCAAAGGTTCATTCACAGTCCAGAGGTTCACAAGCTGAAGTCAAAGCCCAAGAGCCGGTCCAGAGTCACACAAGTGAGGCAGGTTCAAAAGCTGTGGCCACTGAGTCTAGCAAAATGACTTGTTACTTACACACACAGGCTCCCAGAGCTGGTTTTTGTAGGCACTTCCCAACAAGCCCTCAATAGCAGCCAGCTGCCTGGGAGTAACTGCAGCTACTCCAAGCTTTCATCAGCCAGCAGCTGGCGACAGGCCATGAGATGTGCGCTCTGTCTCCTTGCTTGTAGTTCCCTTCTGAGCCTCTGTCTTCAGCGCTTGAAGGGTGGAGGTCAGCCTGGTGGGCTTGTCTCCATCTGAGGATCATCTGCTGCATCAGGGCTGAGTCCATTTCTCACGAGGAGTCCCTGCTGCTGCTGAGCTCTGACTGATCCATGACATGCAAGGAATAAGAGGAAGACCCTTTTTTGGCCACAGAAAAGAACTGTGCCAGGATCAACAGTCATGTGGGATAAGACTACAGCGAGGAGGGAAACAGCAATCACACCTTCTCCCTTACATGTCAAGCTGGCAAGATTCATCCCGCTCTTGCTGGAAACTCCCGCACGCACGCATGCCCACCCACCCCCGTTCTTCCAACCTTCTAGCATTAAATTAAGGAAGAAGAGATTGGATTTATATCCTGCCCTTCACTCGGAGTCTCAGAGCGCTTTACAAACTCCTTTCTCTTCCCCTCCCCACTCAGGTAGGTGGGCCTGAGCGAGCTCTTCCAAGAACTGCTCTTTCAAGGACAGCTCTGACAGAACCAGAGGTCATTTCGGGGGGGATCGCGGGGGATCGCAGTTCAGCCAGGAGGAGGCAGGAGAAGAGGGAGGGTAAGTTGCTTCCTCCCTGCTTCTCCCCACCCCTGCCTGCCTGGGGCCAGGGAGGGCCTTCGCGGGGCTTCCTTGCACTCCCGCCGGCCTTGCAGGTTCACCCCCAGGCCCCTCATGGGGCTCGGCAGTGGAGCTGCAAGGCCACCGGCGACCGGGACCGTTGGGGGCGGGGTGTGTGGCTTTAGGACACATTTCCGGTGATGTCAGGGGGTGTGGCCTTATGACACACTTCCGGTGATGTCAGGGGGTGTGGCATATGCTAATGAGTTATGCTAATGAGTTCCCCTAGCTCTTTTTCTACAAAATGACCCCTGCACAGAACTATGGGTTGCCCAAGTTCATCCAGCAGCTGCAAGTGAAGGAGTGGGGAATCAAACCCAGCTCTCCCAGATTAGAGTCCACGCACTTAGCCACTACACCAAACTGGCTCTCTGGAATCCACTGGAAGAGCTTTCATCATAGAGTTTCTGATAAACTCCACAGAGGCCTCTGTTTTCCTGACAACCCAAGCTCCAGGAGTTCTGGGACCATCACCTTTCACAAATAGTCGTGTACCAGCTTCAACTCTTTCACCAGAACTATGTAAGCTGCCTTACACTTTGCCAATTCACACCACTTGTTCCTTTTCTTGATCATTACTGAGTATGACTCCTTGTTCTTGGTGGAATTCAGTAGTTTTCAGAGTGTGATCGGAGGGTCTAACTACAGGTTAAGTTTTTCCCTCAGTCCACCCAATCATGCATGTGTTGCAGGAATTAAGGAAAACACAATATGCAGTAACCAGTTCTGAACAGGTTTTCAGGCAGACCATGAGACCATGATGAAAGCAGCCGTTACTGAAGAGTCAGAGTTTTCTTTGACAATCCTACCAAACATTGAATAGCAGAGATCACCATTTTGAACTTACCAGGATTAAACGCCTCATTTACATGCACGTCAAGCTCCCTCCAAATTTGGCTCTAACATCACACAAAGTAGCTTCGCATTGGTACAGAAGCCACTTGGGTTGCAGGCTCATGCCTTGGTGAAGAACGATGTAAGCCGCCCTGAGCCTGCTTTGGCAGAGAGGGCGGGGTAAAAATCAATCAATCAAACAAACAAACAAACGACATCTGTCACTTGCGTTGCCGCATGAGGCAACTTTTGTGCTTGTGGACTAATTCTCTCCAGTCAGTAAAATGGTTATAACACTTATTCAGTATGGAGGTAGTATGAGCTGCCAAAATTCATATCTAACTCTCCTGGCCGTCTGCTCTAATATCCTCGCCTATATGGAGGAATGATGCGGACAGGAGCCAAACACCAGCTGTACAACTAGTGCTGACTCTACTGCGGCTGATTAGACCAGTTCCTGCCATCCTACCATACACAGCACCTTATATTTTTTGATACTACTGTGTTTTTATGATATTATTGTTTTAATGCTTTTATTGCCAATGGCCTGAGCCTGCTTCAACAGGGAGGGCATGGTATAAATCAGATGATGAGGATGATGATACCAACTTCTACAATATAAGCCAGGCATAGCATTTGAGCCTTGTATAGCAACCCTGCAGGGACAGGTAAATCTGTTTTGCTGTTTATTTACCTCACACGGTGTGCAGTGCAATCTGAAGCAAAGTTCAATGGATTTTCAAGGGTGTAATTCTCTTAAGGATTGATGTACTGATAGGTCACGTGTTGTGCATCCTTATGTACACGATATTATAAGGAGATTCCCCACCCCCATTAAGTATTAACTTGGAATTTATCCAAGGATCTGTCAAACTATAATAGAGCATTAGGAATCACATGTGTCTGTAGCAGTAGAAAAGCAGTAGAAAAGCAGTAGAAAAGAGCAAGAGTCCGGTGGCACCTTAAAGACTAACACAATTTGTGGCAGGGTAGGAGCTTTCGTGAGTGAGCATACCCTGCCACAAATATTGTCAGTCTTTAAGGTGCTACTAGACTCTTGCTCTTTTCTACTGCTACAGACAGACTAATACAGGAGTCATTTCGCAGAAAAAGAGGTGCAGGAGCTCATTAGCACAACTCATTAGCATAATTTATGGGCATATGCCACACACCCCGACATCACTGGAAGTGTGTCAGAAGGGAACACCCACCGCTCAGGCTCCACCCCAAAAATCTCTGGCTCCCAGATTTGCAAAGCATGGGAATGACAGCAGGCGTTTGAATATGTGCATGGCAGGGTTGCCAGGAGCCTCTGAGTCACTGGTGGGGGACGGTGGGGGAGGGTTGCCAGCTCTGGTTTGGGAATCTTCTAGAGATTTGGGGGGGGAGCCTGGGGAGGGGGAGGGACCTCAGTGGGGTACAGTGCCATAGAGTCCACCCTCCCAAGCATCCATCTTCTCCAGGGGAACTGATCTCTGTCGTCTGGAGATCAGCTGTAATTCCGGGGGGGATCCCCAGGTCCCACCTGGAGGCTGGCATCCCTAGACTGGATAGAGGCAAGGTGAATGTTGTAAGCCGCTTTGGGGGTCCCTCCTTGGAAAGAAACGTAAAAGGTAAAGGTTTCCCTTGCTCGAAAGCCAGTCGAATCCGACTCTAGGGTTGTGGTGCTCATCTCAGTTTCAAAGCCAAAGAGCCAGCGCTGTCTGCAGACGTTTCCGTGGTCATGTGGCCGGCATGACTAAACACCGAGGCGCACGGAACGCTGTTACCTTCCCACCGAAGTGGTGCCTATTTAGCTACTTGCAGTTTCTTGCTTTCGAACTGCTAGGTTGGCAGGAGCTGGAACTAGAGACGGGAGCTCACTCCATCATGCGGCACACTCGGGTCTCGAACTGCTGAACTACCGAGCTTCCACAGCCTGCAGTTCACCATCTTAACCACTTGAGCCACTGCGTCTAAATCAAGTAAACAGATAAAGGTCCGTCTTCCCCTATATCCACAGTCCCCCAGAGAAAGCAAGTATCTATTTTAGCATAGCCAGCGGGTATGTGATTATGCGTTCTTTCCTGGAACTTGCAAACAGCCTGTGGAAGCGACAGAAGAGTCTATTATATAGATGGAAGTGTGCTATTATGGGGCAAATTTTCCATCTCTCCCATTTCTTAGTTCCAAGAGAGCATTAGAGAAGACCCCTATTCGGCTCCATTTTGCAAAAAAGCCATTATTCCTCTCTTCCTAATTAGTATTTTTTTTGGGGGGGGGAGTGGAGGAGAAAATGGGTCGGTAGAGACAATAAAGCAAACCGGTCTCCTCTAGAGTTGCCCAAGTAGTGCAGGTCGGCAGGCTCTTTGGGGTTCTGGGTCTTTCTCATCTCTTAGGGTTTTTTTTGGGGGGTGTGTGCAATCTATGTGAAAGGAGCGGCCTCGGGAAAGCCAGCCTGGCGCCTAGGTCAGTGGGTCCCTGCTTCGAGCTCTCAGTGCAGGCTGCCTGTCTTGTAACCCTCTCCACCGGCGATGGGGGGTGGGGTGCTTGACTTTGTTTTCATTCTGGGAGCAATGGAGGGGAGGTTGCAATGAGGATTCAATAGGAGCCGTGCAACTCTGGCTTAGGGTGAAGCAAGGGGGCAGTTGTTGCACGGTGCGGCAGAAGGCATGCAGGCAAGGCAGGATGTAGAGGCTCCTGGACAGAGCACAGGAGGAGGAGGACAATGACAAAGAGCGCCCGCCGCTGCCTCCCTTCCCTGGACGAGTTGGAGGTCTGCGAGGAAGACAGCAAGGTGGACGAGTTGGAGGAGATGGGAGCCAGCGACCCGCACATCTCCTTGCACAGCAGGCAGATCTGGAAATCCGACTCGGGGAATGAAGCCGTTGGGAAGGGGGAGAGGGGAGAGGGATGGTGGCGCAGCACGCACACACTCCAACCTAGCAAGGCGGCACCATGAACTGTGGCTGGTGACGGTGACCCACTGGCCAAGGCCTGGTGGGTGGCATCAATGAGGCGCTGCGGAGGGGGGGGACTGCTGGGAATTGTAGTACTCCTCCTGTTCCGGCCACTGGTTGGCGACTTAAGGCTCAGAGAACCAGGAGATTGGGCCGCGGGTGACCTGAGTGGGGGGGCGGGCGAGGGGGCGTGCCTTCCATCACTGTTGCTTACTTTACTGCTGGAACATCGTTCTGGCCTGTTCCGGCTCGAAATGAGCCCTGCAGCTACACATCTTGATCGATAATCTGTGTCTATCATATCATATTATTGATTTCACCAATTTACCAAAGTCAGTTTCCTCAGTCACAGTCTGCAAGGAAGATACCCTTACTCTGCCTCTACTTAGACTCTTTAGCCCTCCCTGCCATAATGTGGAATCAGAGCTTTTACCTCCGGTGCCTGCAGGATGGATGAACTGAGTGTCTACATTGGGAGATGAGAAGGCCTGTACTCTGCCTTCCTTTACCTCATATAACAAGACTGTCTCCCAGTAGGTACAAGAAATGTTTTGCTCCAGCTTAGCAGGCACAGTTCCAGAGAATGAAATAGCTCATTCAGTCACAAATCTATTGCCTAAAGAGAATCAGAAAGCATATTTTGACTATGTTTTTAAATGATGTATTTTATTCTGTTACTGAAAAATGTATACTGCTTATCAGTTTTTGGAAGCCGCCCTGAGCCTGCCTGGCGGGGAGGGTGGGGTAAAAGTGAAATAAATAAATATTCAAAAGTCAGTGAAATGATGCACTAAGTGGTGGAAAGAGCATGCTGAAACATTGCTCAGAATGACTTTTTGGCAAGGGGACTGGCTAAGTATTTTGGTTGGATGATATCCCTGTTGGGTACATATCTCATGATTCACTCTCTTTCCTCAGTGCTACCTGCGTACTGCTGTTTGGGAACATAACACCAGATTGTACAGTGCCAGAATAACTGTCAGATTAGAAGATTTCTAACTCCTCCCAAATTTTAGGAACAACGATCTTTACTATATTTATGAATCAGTGTTGTTTGACTCGGATCTTGACTAATAAATTTCAAACTGTACATTCACATAAACAATGCAAATTCAGGAAACTTTTTAGGAGAAGACGACGACGAAGAAGAGATTGGATTTATATCCCGCCCTTCACTACCCAAAGGAGTTGCAGAGCAGTTTACAATCTCCTTTCCCTTCCCCTCCCACAACAAATACCCAGTGAGGTAGGTGGGGCTGAGAGAGCTCTGAGAGAACTGCTCCTGACAGAACAGCTTCAAGAGAACTTGTGACTGACCCAAGGTCACACCAGCACTGACATGTGGAGGAGTGGGGAATCAAACCCAGTTCTCCCAGATCCACGTTCCTAACCACTACACTAAACTGGCACTAAACGCTTTTGTTCCTTTTTGACATTATCACAGTTGCCGGGGGGGGGCAGATTCTTTGATTCTGCTAAAATGTTTATGAAAAGCAACCCCCTTTCAGCTCAGCCCTAATTAAAAGCAATTAGTGCAGCATTGCTGCATTAAAGTATTGTAGTAATTAATCCATCTTATTGGTATTTAGAAGTTACTTTGCATATATCTTTGTTGAAGTGATATAGAAAGCCTCTACTATTAAGGAGTTTTTGAGGGTTTTTTTACAGAAGCAGATGCAGCCTTTGATTTGTCTCCGGAGTGCAATTTGTGTAGAAAAGCAGACACCAGAGGTTAATAACTGAGAGGCTGTGGTATTTGCTATTTAAAGAATCAATTTCAAAGTATTTTTGGTTGACAGCAAACCATGAAAGTGTCCTGCATCTGTTGGGTAGCACAGTAAAAACGTATCTGAGATAATGGGATGATTCTTTAAACAACAGACCTTTAGCATTCAGCAATAACATCCTAGGCCCCAATCCAGAGGTCCTTGCCCATGGAAGTAAGTAGCGCACACACTGGTGCATGCCAGGAACTTCTTGCCAAACAGATGGCTGTGTCAGTTGTGAACAAGAAGGGAAGGGGTTAATTGTACTCAGTCGTCCACCCTGGCAACTGGTTAATTCACCATCTGTTTCCTGACTGTAAATGCAACCACCATCCAGCCCGGGATGAGCATGCAAAAGTACTGGATTTGTGGGTGGAGGGGAGGTGCCATACAGCATTCTTTTATACTCCTGGGGCCTGATCAAGAAGAAGAGCTGGATTACCATTTTTCATATGTTCCATATAAGAGTTACCTTTGTTGGATTGTGACAGCCATGTTTGCACTTAAGTAATATTTCAATTATTGTGCCTTAATTCTAAATCCAGTCATTTCCAGCAACCATGATGCCAGTTTGGATGAAGTTTAAAAATAAAAGACCCTCACCCAAAAATCCACAATAATTTAAAAACAGTTATCAATAAGGCCTGTTGTGGAAATAAATACAACGAGCTTTAGAAAGAGGCTCTGGGTGGGTGCCCTAGCATTGGGCACTCAGCGTCAAATTGCTGTGTCGACCTCAGCAGGGTTTAGTGATAAAGAGCTTACTGTTTTCTCCAGGGGAACTGATCTCTGCAATCTGAAGAGCTGTTGTAATTCTGAGTGGTCTCCAGCCCTCCCCTGGAGATTGGCAACAATTGTTCTGCAGGAGGAAATGGCTGGTTTGGAGGGTAGAGTCTGGCATTGCACCTATCTTGGAGGTAGCAATCCTATCTCCTTCCCAGCCAACCATCAACATACCGTTATCTACCCCTCTGACTTCAGCTTTCCATCTCCCCCACACACCTGGAGCCTCTACGTAGGAAAAGTACAGCCTTTCCCTTCCTCAGTAGGGACCCAAGTAGGAGGGGAAGCGACCTCAGCAGGGTATAATGACTCAAAGTCCACCCTGCAAAGCAGCCATTTTCTCCAGAGGAACTGATCGCTACCATCTGGAGAGCAATTTTAATTCTGAGTGATCTCCAGCACTCACCTGAAGGTTGGCAGCAATGGTCCCCCAGGAGGAAATGGCTGGTTTGGAGGGTGGAGTCTATGGCATAGTACCTGTCTGAGGTCCCACCCTTCCTCAAGGCCCACCCGCTCCAGGCTCCACCCCTTAAATCTCCAGGAATTTCCCAACCTGGAGTTGCCAACGCTATCTCCTTCCCAGCCAACCATTATCTGCCCCTGATCTCTACCATCTGGAGAGCAGTTTTAATTCTGAGTGATCTCCAGCCCTCACCTGGAGATTGGTAGCAATGGCTCCCCAGGAGGAAAAGTACAATCTTTCTCCACAGTAGAGACTAAAGCAACTTACATCATTCTCCTCTCCCCCTTCTGATCTGCACAACAACCCTGTGAGTTAGGTTAGGCTGAAAATCTATGACTGGTCCAAAATCACCTGCTCAACTTCCACAGCAAGAACCTGGATCTAGCAGACCCTGCTCTGAAGTGCTAACTGCTACGCCTACGGTAGCCAACCTTCAGGTGGACAAACACACAAAAATTGAAATACAGAGAATGCAGTTATATAAACAAATAAACAGAATAATCTGTCACGTTGTACAAATCACACTTGAGACTGTCTTCTTATACAGTTCTAGTAAGTTAATAACTGATAAATACACATAAAATACACATGATTCCTAGCTACTTGGAATATACTGGTAGACTTTGTATCATTTTGAATCTTGCCAGAGCTGGGTTGAGTTCCATCACTAAGAAAAGCGACCTGATGAAGCCCTAAGAAACGGCAAACCTCGGCATGCCATTGCTGCTCCTTTTGTTCGCACTACAGCTAGTATTGAACTCATGCCGTCTACTGCATGCTTTCTTCTGGAAACTCTTCTCTGCACGATGAGCGGTGACCAAATCAATCTGAAGACAGATTTGTACTTTCTAGGACAGGTCACAATTCAACTGGTGCAGTTGTCATTTATGCATGGTGGCAAAACTATTTGGTATGGGTATTAATTTTGGTTGTAAGTAGAACTGTATAAGAACACAGTAGTATCAAATGTGATTTGTATAGCATGACAGTTTATTCTGTTTATTTGTTTATATAACCTCCAGGTGGAGCCTGAAGATCGCTGGGTATCACAACTGAACTCCAGACAACAGATCTCTCCCCCCCTGGAGAAAATAACTACTTTGGAGGGTGGGCTCTATGGCATTCTATTCATCTGAGGCCTCTCCCCTCCCCAAACTCTGGTTTGCTTAGATTCCACCACAGAATATCCAGAAATTTCCAAACCTGGAGCTGGCAACCGTAGTCAGGACTGGCCCCAATGAGTTTCCCACAAAGGCCTGGAAAGGGCTTCCTTCCTTTGCCTTTTTACTAACAGAACCAAGCTTGGTTGCCTAGCAACAGCCACTGAGGTCCCACAGGAGCCAAGAAGGAGAAGTGCCTTTGTCAGGAGAGACAGCCGTTTTGATAGTTTATTCTGTGAGGGAAGGGTGTCCAGGCTGGCAGTAGGCAGGGGAGAGGAGCAGACCCAGCACCCAGCCAATGGCACATGAGTACTCTTGAGTGGCAGTTGATGGGCCAATGGCTGATGGAGCGCACTGCACAGCCAATGGGAGAGCTGGAAATGGCCAATACGTAAGGGAATTATATATATATATATATAGGATAGTTTTACATGCTGTTTTCATGCTATATTGTTTAATTTCTGCATTCCAGAGAGCAGCAGTAGTAATAGTTATAATGACACATATAAGGAAAGCCTAGTGTTCCATGACAAGAGCCAGTGTGGTGCAGTGGTTAGAGTGCCGGTCTACGATCCAGGAGACCCCAGGTTCAAATCCCCACTCTGCCATGGAAGCTTTCTGAGTTATCTTGGACGAGCTGCTCATTCTCATCCCAACCTGAGCTGAGCTTGGAATTGGTGCAAGGGACAAAGAGGGGCTTGCTTGAGGCTGTGGAGCGCCTGAACTGTCTGGGGTGTGTTTGTCTCCTTCTAGCTCCAGCAGATGGTCCCTGCTAGGATAAGTGAGGTGAGCCATCTCCAGATCTTGTTTGATGGAAGCGTTGCCTCAGTTAGAATCGCTTCAGTAACCAAACAACTTTCTTCCTTTATTACTATAAAATCAATCAGAACAAGCCTTGGTGCAAAGTGAGTCCATGGGGCTTTTAAATTCTGGGGAGAAAGTTAACATTCTGATGGTTCTTTGCATTCTTCCAAACACGAGGCTGCAAATTCTTCACCATCATTTTAAATCCCAGCTAAACAAACTTTAACTAATGTGGAGCTGACTTAGCAACCCTCAGAGTAGCTCACATCCATTCACCAATTTAAGCTTGGAATGCAAGATGGGTAAGTACGTGTTTTACTTTAAATACTGCTGCTAATCAAGTACAGGGAAAATACTTTCCCAGGGTGATGGATCCTCAACTAAATATATTGCACTTCTATCCTGGGAACCCCTGCCATGTCAATATGTAAAACAAAATAGAAGTCCAGTGGCATCTTAAAGACTAGCAACAACTATTCCATTCTGAGTATTCATGAGTAAAGGTTCACTTCCTCAGATGAAATGGGAAGAAAATAAGTTTCCTCATTTTTACAAAGAAGAGGGGGAAACAGGGGGAAAACCCATATAATAAATCAGGTGAAATTCTCTATGTGGGGACTTGAACCACTTGGGTAGTTTAACAGATGACGAGAAAGGTCAGAGGTTCTAGATTCTCTCATACCGGGTTCAAGTTCCCATATAGTGGAAACCTGGGAGCCCTAACTGCGATATGGCTGCTGCTGAGGGGAGACAGTCTAACCTTCAGAAGGAGATATATATAACCCTGGTATCAAAAAGAAGCAGTGGGGGTTGGATCCAGATTTAGTTTTCCATCAAGGAATGGAACTTCTGTCCTTCTCCCCTTTCCTGCTCTCCATAAAATGCTACTTCTGAGGGATAGAAGACTCTGAGAAATGATATGGTGGATCTGCAGAAGGACAGTGTAATTGGGGGAAACTGCCTACTTAATCTGGCTCCAATTCAGACAGTACAGCCCCTCAAGGCTTCAAGGCGGGAGCGAAAGCTGTCTTCAGTCACAGCTCTCTCATAAGGTTTTATATGCTCTGTACTACTTGCTACAGGTCAGTGTGGAGTAAAGCAGGATTTTCAGATTTCATTCTTGCAAGGAGCTACGCTGTGCCTATATTCTTTGTTATGTGCTGTGTTCTACAACAGGGTTTTATGATGACCCTGCAAAGCCAAGGACACCCAAGCTGCAGTTCCACACTAGTTCAAGAGCTTACACCCCCAAACAGCAGAATTTGAGCCTGCAGACCAGGTAAAAAGAGAAACTCAAAGTGATATAGGATTATACTCTTGTGCATACCTTCAGGTATATGTAAGTATTATCCCAGATATTTTGTAATTGCCACTAATTGTCTTGGACAAAAGTCCCTGAGGCAACATTTCATCCAGAGAGAGAGAGAGAGAGAGAGAGAGAGAGAGAGAGAGAGAGAGAGAGATATCAAGACAAAGAGAAAGAGAGAGAGAGAGAGAGACCTTTAATGGCAAATCAAACGTTCAATAACTAAACAGCAATATACACACACACACACTAAAAAGGTCTCCATCAAACAGAACTCATTTGGGATTAATAAAGTGGAGGGGGAAAGTAAATCTAAGTATTACAGTCTCTAATCCTTAACTTCCATACATATGATAGGAACTCAGCAACAGCTGCAGTAAATTCAGGAGATTTGTCAAAAAGCAAAAAAATTGGTCATTAATTAGTCATAGATTTTGCAGAAGAAAGAAGGGGGCACATCAAGGAGTGACATAGCAAAGAGTAATGAGAACAGCAAAAAGGAATATGTTACACAGAGTCAGGTTCATTGTAAAGACAGGTACAGACTCTTTCTTTATAAGGAATACCCTTATATCTGCCTGTCAAAACAGCCAAAAGGGAAGAGATTGAACCTGGCATGCATAAAAGCTCTACAGTGTGAGGGATATACCAAATTAGAAAAATACTGAGCCATAGAGTCTTGTGTGGGGAAAAGACCAAGAAAACGTGGAAAACAGACTCCAGAGCTACCAGCATTAATTACTTGAGCTTCAATGTCCCAAATCCCTCTTCGGACAATCCGAAGAATATCTATTTCACCAGAATTGGCCAAAGAATCCAAATCAATACCAATGGATTTGATTTTAGAAACTATGAATTGAGACCAATTCGAGGTGTAAGGGTCTGCAGTGAGGAGAGCAGTAAGACTGATAGGAGGGGGGTTAAAATGGAAGCGAAGCCAAAAGTTAATAACAACAGACCACGCCCTTGATTCAATAAGGTGTAAACCCAACTCGGCACAGAGAGTAAAATAAGCAACAGAATCGGGGAGCCCAAGTATCCTGCGCAGAAATAAAGCGTTAATACATTCAACCTCTTTAGAAAAAACCTGGATCCACAGAAAGAAAGTGTCATCCCAATAAATAAAGAAATAAAATGAACTGAGAGGGGGAAGCAGGCTGCTCTCTTTCCGATAGCTCAGGACAGCTTACAGAAAACGAAAAACAGATTTCCATACAATCCAATATAAGAGAAACCCCAGTCCACTCACAGGTAGGAAAACATGGAAAGAATCAACCTGAACACAGAACTACAATCACCACTAGGAAAAAACAAACAAACAAAACAATGGCAATCAAATGCTCACTCAAACAGGGCTGATTTAGAAAGAAGGAGCTGCGCTTCTTTTCCACAACGTTGAGGCCAGCAACGGAGAAGGCTCTTGATTGCTGTTGCCAGAAAAGTAAATGGAAATTAGGGTAATAAGAGGCAGAAGGGCTCAGCTGACACACACACACACACAAATTGATCCAAGGAAACCCCATTCATTCTTTCATTCGGAAGGATGAAAATAATTAACAAATGGCCATTCATTAAGTTCCTTTCCTGACCCTGCCTCTATTCACCATCTCCTTCACTTTCTCTACCCCCCCCCCCAATTTACTGGGGACTACATTCCCAAGTAAGGATCAGTCAATCCTAAAAGTAATCATCCCTGACTGTTCCCTGGAAGGCCAGATAATGAAACTGAAGCTCAAATACTTTGGCCACCAAATGAGAAGGGAGCACTCACTGGAGAAGACCCTGATGCTGGGAAAGATTGAAGGATGGGGGCGGCAAAGGATGAGATGGTTAGACAGTGTCATAGATGCAATGAACATGAAATTGAGCCAACTTCAGAGGACGGTGGAAGACAGGAAGGCCTGGCGGGACCTGGTCCATTGGGTTGCGAAGAGTCGGACTCAACTGTGCGACTGAACAACAACAACATTCCCAAGGGTGCTTGGACACTGGAAATGTGTTGTGGTAGGCAGGGGGAGAGAAAGAGATCTTCTTTCCCATCTGCCTGTTAGCCTGGATAGATGGTCAGCTAGCTCAATACCTTCAGGGCTAGCAGCCACCAACATCATCTACTTGCACAAGAAAAACAAAATGGGGAAAAAACCCATATTAAGAAAACAAAAGCTAAAAAGTGGAAAAAATACTATGCATTCTTATTCATTAGTCCCCCCTACTTCATATTGTTATTATTATTAATTCTTTCCTGCAATGAATCTAAACCAATGTGGTTTGGGAACCACCTGCTTGGTCTCAAATTCACAATGCTTGTACACAATAAAGAATCCGAGTCAAATAAAAGACTCCCTCATCCTTTCTGCCTCAGACAAAACTCTGCTTTGATTCTTATTCTAAAGATACAATCCCTATGGACACCTGAGGAGGTCTGAAAGCTTGCAGCTTTTCAAACAAAGGCTTCACTCTCTCTCACCCACACACAAACACAGTGCTGCTCCTTCAACCAGCTCAGAAGGGTTTACTCATTCTATGCAGTTACTCCAGTCTAAGCCCATTGAAATGAATGGGTTTAGACTGGAGTGACTCTCCTCAGGATTGCACTATTGCCCATCAAGGCCAGATATGTGCTCACCAAAGCTATTACATTCTATAGACACAATGGAAGTCTATAGAAGAATGCTGAAAGTCTACCTTGGAACCAGGGTTGCTAATTCTAGGTGGGGGGTGGAGCCTGGTGAAGGCAGGGTTTGGGGATGGGAGGGACCTCAGCAGAATAAAATTCCATGAATTCCAACCTCCAAAACACCTTCTTTCTCCAGGGGAACTGGTCTTTGTAGTCTGAGGATAAGCTGGAATTCCAGGTCTAGGCCAGATATGTGCTCACCAAAGCTATTACATTCTATAGACACAATGGAAGTCTATAGAAGAATGCTGAAAGTCTACCTTGGAACCAGGGTTGGGAACCAGGGTTGCTAATTCTAGGTTGGGAGATTCTTGGAGATTTGGGGGTGGAGCCTAAGGAGGGCAGGGTTTGTGGATAGTCTGAGGATAAGCTGGAATGCCAGGTCTCCAGGACCCACCTGGAGGTTAGCAACTCTACACAGAATTCCAAAGCAAGCCCCACCTTCCTCCCAATTTTCAGGCCTTTATTTGGACAAGGAGGAAGGATAATGCCAGCTGAAGCAAGATCCATGGGTGAAGCAGAATACTGAAGAATAGAGATGTCATCCAGGATTTATGCTGTGTGTTCACAAGTCCTGGATGTTTAGGTGGGTAGCCATGTTGGTCCTCAGTAGAAGAGGAAGATTCAAGTTCAGTAACACCTTAAAGACCAACACAATTTCCAGGGTATAAGGTTTCAAGAGTCAACGCTCTTGTTGTCATATACAAGACTTGGACACAATCCAAGGGGAAATTATTTGCTAGGAATGGCCCACGATTTGTTAAAATAGACAACAGGGGGAAAGAGATCTCCAGTATCAGTAAACAATTATTTTAACATGAAGGAACAAACTCAGTAGTGTTTCCTTCAAAATTTAAAAAAGGGATGTTTTTCTTTACCAGATCACACATGCAGGTCAGTTGTCACCAAATGTAATTATAAAACGATGCGGTGCTTTCTTCCCTACTGCTAAGTTATGGGAGGATAAATAAACAGAAACAAGCCAGTACAACACTTTGCGCCTGAGGATGATGGACTAATGACTCTCGGCTATGGATCACTAGCTGCCGTTCAGCAGCATGACTCCTGTAAATTAATCCTTTAAATGCCCCTAGACATGCAGCATATGTCCAGCAAATCATAACTCACAACCACGGAGCCCCTGAACACATGGCTCCAGCTGCTCCTGATAAAAACACTGAATAGGGACTGAGGGCCGGCGAAACAGATCTCCTCAACAGGTTCTGGAGGACTTACTCTCAATACGCAACTCTGTGCATGCTTTTGGTCTTCTTTGTCAGCATATTTTAAATGAGCATGTAATTTCAGTGCATGGGAAGACGGGACTGGGATTGCGCAAGCTGATCCCATTTCTGACTGCCATGAGTTGATCTGAATATACAAACAGAGTAGCCCTTTTCAGACATTACAGTCATGCATACCAGGAGCCTACCAAGTACACATAACAGGAGTGTGCATTACCTGCAAACCCCACATTGTGCATAGTTGCAAATTACATGAACCGGTAACTCAGGTATTTTTGTTGTTGTTGTCCAGTTGCACAGTTGAGTCCAACTCTTCGCAACCGCGTGGACTACATCACACCAGGCCCTCCTGCCTTCCATCATCCTCCAGAGTTTGTTTAATTTCATGTTTGTTGCATCGATAACCGTCTAACCATCTCATCCTTTGCCATCCCCTTTTTCTTTGACCTTCAGTTTTTCCCAGCATCAGGGTCTTCTCCAGTGAGTGCTCCCTTCTCATTTCGTGCCCAAAGTATTTGAGCTTCAGCTTCAGTATCTGGCCTTCCAGGGAACAGTCAGGTATTTACCATGTGCATATAGCCTCAGTACGCATATATACAATCCCTGTCAAATCTAGTGGTCAGTACATGCATGGTAAATACGTGCATTGCCCCTGTTCACACAACACAGTGACCATAAAAATCAGATGGACCGCAGGTAGTGTACTCCCATTATACGTGTTCGGTAGGCTCCTAGTATGTATGACTATAAGATCTGAAAAGGTCTAAAATGTACAATTGTATTGTATGTACTTAGGGGGTTTTCCACATAATCCATGGCTTCTGACTGCATGCAGTGTTCCCTAAAGGTGTAGACTCTACTCCGATCACTACATAAAAGTCAGAAGTGGGTACAGCATGCAAGATCTCATCCTCTCCCCTCTTCTCACATTGAAATAAATTGTGGAAAGGGCTAGTGAAAATTGTTAGATAGCAGAGAAAGATTTGGTTACTCAAGAGAACTGATGAAGTTCATCAACCAAATGGAATGGATTTCCACATTAAATCTTAAGAACTTAAGAAGAACTCTGCTGGATCAGACCAGTGGTCCATCCAGTAAAGTATGACCCTGAAGAAATTTCCATCTAGCCTTGGAGGATCTCCGGAAGATCCTCAGAGGCTAATAACACATCCTTAAAATAGCACAGCAATAGATTGTTAGTCTCTGAGGAGTCTTTTATTCTGCACTGTTTTATTGATTCTTTTTAAACTTTGAAAAGCCATGTCATGAGCATTTATACTGAGAAGCATGGTATAAAGAATCTCGATACATAAATAAAAAAACTTGCCTCCTGGAGGGGCCTGATCAAGAACTAACAGTGTATATTCTGTCACTCTGAACATCTCTGCACAAACACTGAATGCACATGGTGAGCAACAAGATCTGCCTCTGATTGACATGTATTCACTAGACAGTTTGCATAACTCCTAAGGGACCATCTCTCCTTGTACAAAACTGTGCACTGGTTGCAATCTTCTCAACAACTTTTGCTTCCCCTTTCGTCAGGTCAGTTAAAACAACTTCATCCTGTTTGCAGGCTCTTTTGGCAGAAGTACTGTGGAACAGCCCCCCCCCTTACACACACACACACACACACACACACACACACTGGGTGTCAAAAGTTGACCTTTCTTGCCAGCATTCTGCAAGCTGTGATATAAGGAGGTTTTGTTTAAAAGGGTGTTTGGGTAAAAGCATTTGGTTAAAAGCTGGAGCTTTAATATAATTCTGCTTGATGATACTCTACTTTGGGAGGGGTTTTTTAAATGCAGTGAATGAGCCATTATGGTGTCATATTTATGACCGATTTTGTTTAGAAAACTATGCCGCCTCTCCAGAGTGCCAGCTCAAAAAGCAGAATTATGTTCCAGTAAGTCATCCTGGCTGTTCTTATGGGGAGGAGGGAACACAGGATGTAGTGCTTCCGTAAAAAAAAAAAATGCAGGTAGAAAATTATATAGAAAAGATTATGTATGTATGATTTTTGGGTACATGGGGACTATGCAAACAGGGTAGTGAATTCATGCAAGTAGGGGGAGGCCTGCTACCATGACGCTGCCCCTTCCACGTACAGTTTTACGTTTCATCTCTTCCTAAGGGCTTCATTCACCCCAGTAGGATCAGAAGTTTTGTCTGGCCATGGGTAGGATCCCCAAATGCCTGCCCACAGCAGGTGAAACACACACCCCCAATTAATCTGTGCTTGGTCAGTTGAGCAGTGGGAGCAAAACTGGTGTGGACAATGTGACATCACTTTCAAGATCTGCTGGAAATGATGACACAATATCTATTACGGTACCACCGCCGCCGCCGCCCAGGCTCCTCCTGTCCGAAAGCTTCCAGGATTTGTAGGCAGAGGACTGGCAACCCTATTGGGGTTTTCCTCTCCCAAGTGAATTGTGGAGTTGGTTGCTCCCATATTTATTGGTTGGTCACAGATATCCAGGGCTATTTTTGGACAGGAACGCACAGGAACGGAGTTCCGGCTGGCTCCCAAGTTGGCCACACCCAGCAGGAATGCATTAGCATAATAGGCCACACCCAACAGCAGAAACTCATTAGGATTGGCTACATTAGGGGTGTGTGGCCTAACATGCAAAGGAGTTCCTGCTACAAAAAAGCCCTGGGTTTGGACAACAAACAAGGTAAACAGAATAAGAAGCAAAAGGTGGGTGTGGCTGGATGACCACACTTCTGGTAACATGGGGGAGTGGCCTAATATGCCAATGAGCTGCGCTGTCAGGGGTGTGGTCTAATATGCTAATGAGTTTCTGCTGTTGGGTGTGGCCTATTATGCTAATGAGTTCCTGCTGGGTTTTTTCTACAAAAAAAGCCCTGCAGATATCTATTTTATTTATTATCAAATTTATACCCCGCCCTCCCCGCAAAGCAAGCTCCTTGGAAGAGAGTTAAGCAGGAGTTCTTATTGAATCAAATGCCAATGACTTGGGTTCTTATGAGGGAAAGTTAGTCTCTAGGTGGCTATTAAAGTTACTGCACTGCCACTGATCTCTGCCAAGTTCCTCTAGAACTTTATGTATGCTTCTCCAATTGCATTCTTCCTCACATAAATTCTGTTTTGCTGGGAGCCAAGGTTGTGTCCTCCATTTAAAGAAATACCGCCGCTTCCTATATTTGTATGCCATCTCAGCTTACTTTTCTTTACACCATCTGTTACTTTCTGGATGGTATCACTGAAAGGCAGCAGAAGAAATCTCCTCAACCCACTGCCAGAAAAGGGGGATTATACATTTTCAGCTATTTATTTTCAAGCTTTTCCATTATCTGAAGAGTTTTGTCATGACAGGCAGCACTAAAACTAAAGATGAGATATAAAAAGAAGTCGCTGTGAAGGGTGTTTTTGAAAAGCAGAAAATATTAAGAAACATTGTCTGACTTTGAGGAAGGTATATGTGAA
Organism: Gekko japonicus; assembly: GCF_001447785.1. NCBI lineage: Eukaryota > Metazoa > Chordata > Lepidosauria > Squamata > Gekkonidae > Gekko > Gekko japonicus. The sequence continues at coordinate 521,039 of NW_015163638.1, read as the reverse complement.
AAGTGAGGGTTTACAAATGCAACATACCTCCCCCAAGGTAAAGGTTTCCCTTGCTTGAAAGCCAGTCGAATCCAACTCTAGGGGGCGATGCTCATCTCAGTTTCCAAGCCGAAGAGCCAGTACAGTCCGAAGACTTCTCTGTGGTCATGTGGCCGGTGTGACTAAATGCCGAGGCGCATGGAACGTTGTTACCTCCCACCGGTGGCACCTATTTATCTACTTGCAATTTCTTTCTTTCGAACTGCTAGGTTGGCAGGAGCTGGGGCCAGAGACAGGAGCTCACTCTGTCATGCGGCACTCGGTTCTCGAAAAGCTGAACTACAGACCTTCCGGTCCGCAGCTCAGTGTCTGAACCTCTGAGCCACCGCAGCCCCCCTACTTCCCCCAAACCCACTAATAAATGAAACAAATAGATGGGGAGAGGGATAAAGGCAATCTGTTATCCCCTCAGTATCAAGCATATGAGTTTTCAAAATAAATTTTTCCCTGACTTTTTTTTTAAAAAAAAAACAGCATTTCTTCATAGCCAAGAAGGCAGCAATTTTGAAAACATTTCTAAAATAATTTGCAGGAAACTAATGTGTGAAAACCCACAGATTTGATACTGAGGAAAGGTCAAGATTTTATATGTATTTTGTGTTTTCAAGCACAGCTCTGGTTCCATTAATTAAAGTAACACGGTCTCCCTCCCAGAGGAAGTCATTCTTTTTGGGTATGTTAATTTGCTAACTGCTCCACAGGGAATCAAGCAGAGCTGGAATAAAGTGTATGGCTGAGGAAAAAGACCCTAAAAGAGTCAGGGGTGGTTTTAAACCTCACATACCTAATATGCAAGTCAAATAATCACAGCAGAAATAATCACTCTCAATTTCTTAAGAAAGGCATCTGTTTTAGCTAACACGCAGCAAAATCCTATCCATGTGAGTAGTCTAGACCAGTGTTCCCTCTAAGCTGAGAGCTAGCTCACAGTTTTTTGGCCTCCGGCTCACACATTTTTTGTCTTCGCTCAGGAAGGATGGCTCCAGAGCAAACTAATTTATGCAGTAGACAAATCGCTCGCTCACAACTTTAATGCCAGTCGCTCACCAAGTAGAATTTTTGCTCAGAAGACTCCACAGCTTAGAGGGAGCATTGGTCTAGACACGGAACACAATGAGGAGGTAGAACTCTGAGGTGGTAAAATGGGCTATACAGCTTCAGACTGCTGGAGAGGAGGGAGATCGCTTTTAAGATTCCCCTTGTAAGAACTCCCTGCAAATAAAAAAAATAGTGTTATCAGCCAGAAAAGTACTTGCTGAGACTTTTCCATGCCATGTTAGCTTTTCTTCTACAGAACGCTGAACAATGTAACCCCTCCCCTGCCGTCCAAAGTGGTACAGTTTTAACCTGGCAAAATTAGGGATGTGTTTTCTTAAAAAGCTGAACACCCTAAAACAGTTCACAGCTGTTTAATGTCTGTGGCGCTCTACGATTTCAAAGAATGCTCTCACTTTGGTGAGATCTACCCTCCTTCCCCCCCCCCCAACCCAACAAGATCCCCAGATATTTAATAAAGGTTGAACAATTTTTGGAGCAATTTTAAGGTAGTGTTCCTGGTCTCCTTTTCTATCTCTCTAACCACAAGCAGATCATCTATGTATGTATGAGACCACCTTGCTCATTTCAGGGTCTAGTTCATCTAGCATATGAACAATGTGTTGGTGCGTTATTGTAGGCATGGCATGGTACTCCATAGGGAATCTTCAAAACACATACTGGTGGTCCTCAAACTGAAAATAAAACCTTGGGATAGACTCAAGGGTAAAATTGAGAGCATCAAATGGGTTAGAGATATTAATGACAAAAGACCAAGTGCACTTTTACCGAGGTTGCGCCCCCCCCGTGCGATATACGGCGGGGGGGGGGGGGGGGGGAGGCAATGTTTTTGTATTGACCCATTTGAAATCTACCATGTGTCTCCAGTCCTTTTCCTCCTTAATGGGGAGGACTGGGCCATTATAAGGCCTCTGGATTGCCTATTTATTTTATTTATTTTATTTTATATCTTCGATTTCTTATACTGCCCTAAACCCCCGTTGGAGGTTAGGGCCTAGACTCCCTGTTCCAAACTGTTCTTAATGGTTTTTGCTAGGGGTTGTACCACATCTTTGGGGATTGAGTACTACTTCTGGGGCAGAACAGGATCACCCAAAATTTTTACCCAGGCAATTTTATGCCAACCACACCAAGTGGGGAACGTCTGCCCTATGTTTGGCACCTCCTCCATCCACCACTGCTTTTCCTCCTCTGTCAGGCTGAAATCATAATCTCTTTCTGTTCAGAAAGGCTGGCACAATTGGTCGGAAGCTGCCAAAGCTGCTTGAAGAAGGGCAAATCCCCTGCTCCATCAGCCATGCAATGCCCAAAATGAGAGGATAAAGTCTCCTTGCACAATCTTGGCACTCTGCCATTACCACCTGCTGCATGTATAGACCAGGTCTAAATCTCAATACGTTCAATAAAGTTTACTCCAAGGTCAATCTGCATAGGATTGAGTTTAAACCACAGAGAGGTTTGCATATTCAAAAGATATGCAAATAAAGAATTATGGCTCCCAGTTTGATCTAAAGTTGGGTTCAGATTAGTGGCGACCAAGGAAATCATGTCTCCCTCTATAGCAGGAAGGGGAAAGAGAGGGTTAACCAGACAGTTTTTTGTGACTCTAAGAGCATCACCCTAATGTGATGATGTCACTTACAGTTCTGCACTAATTGATGTCACATGTTGGTACAACAGCAAATAAATTGTCCCTGTTCCTCAAATTCTCCCACTCATGGCAACTGATTATTGTACTGCGGTTCCACCCTCTAACCCTGGCAGTCTCCTGCCCCTCACTTTTGCTGGTTTCCAAGAGGCTCTGGGTGAGTGATAACAACTGGGCTCACTATGTGGTCTTAGAGTATCTCTCCCATGTGGTCACAGCCTACACATAGTAAGGTTTGGATCAGTTATTCTATAGTTAGCAGTTGTCAGAATACACCTTGCAGGCCACTGTCAATTCCCAGAGATGCTGGAGGTTGGCCAAAACTACACTCAGTTGTGTCGATGGGAGAGTCCACTGTCTTTCTTCTCATAATTGTTGGGACAATTCATTCATGAAGACAGTAGATAACAGCAAACATTGTATCCTAAAACAAGTAGATGGCTGTCTTTCCAAGTTATCAGTTTTCCCAAGAAGGAAAAGACACAAGAAATGGATGCAGAATGGCTTAAATGTTTAAAAGACTAAAGCGTAAATTTTGCAGATTTACAGTGGCCATTCGCACTAGCTGTTTTATGAGCTGACAGGAGTTACACTGATTGTAATCTATTACCATTAGTATGTGGTGCTCACTTAAATGAGCAGAGAAAGAGCTGGAACCTCTGAGTGGTTGATGTGGCTCTTGAATAGTATATATGAGAGGCATTATTCCCAGAAGAGATTATACCTATAAATTAAGGCAAATAAACAGAATAAAAGTAAGCCAGTGCAACCCTAAACAGAGATACACCGGTTGACTTCAGTAGATTTAGAGGGGTGTTTGCTGCACTGATAGCAACAGATGTAGGGAGGAGTGCAGCATAGCGAGAAAGGTTTTTACCTGGTTTGAATATGTTGTATATGATCAGATGCCATTTCTTCTGTGCTAGATACAAGATATACACAAGCAAGGCAATATCAATATTTTAAACAAATGCTTAGTTGAGATATTATTTACATTATTATTTATCACAGAGCAATTTACAGAAAAAGGTTTTTTCTAGATAAAGTGCCTGGTAATCCTTTTGGAAGGTGAACATTTCCCTAAAAAGTCAACAAGAAAATCAACACAAATGTTTTTTACTTGATTTGTTATCCACCTTGGGTTCTTACGGGAGAAGGGCTCCCTGCTTTCTTGTTAGGTCTTTAAAGGGGAAAAGATGCATTTACAGGACACATTTTTACTTTTAAAATGTTAGCAGCAGAGTAGGGGAGCCAGCTGCAATTAGTGAACACAAGTGGAGACCAAAGGGTTAAACCTCCTCTGCCAGGGGGCCAGAGGCAAATTGAGGCTGTAGGAAATTGTAATTTGCATTTCATAGCCAGAGAAGCTGTATTTTGCATTTCATACATGATCTTTGTCAGGTCTGTTTGAACCATTACTCCAATGTATTTTGAGACAGGTGCAGTCTGATCCTGCATAAGTTTATTTGGAACTAAATCCTACTACGTTTAATGAGCCTTTTTCACAGATATGTGTGTACAAAATTACACCCTTAAACCCTTCCTTAGGGAAGTACAAGACATCTATTTTGAGTTGTGTAGTCTCTTCCTCGAGGAACTCTATAATACTTTTATATACATGTTAGATTAAAACAACAAACTTTTTACTAGCCCCTTCAGGTTTTTCTTCTGCTTTTGTTAAAGGGTTCTCACTACCCTTTCTTCTACCTTGTCGTCGCCCCTCTTAAATTTCATTGCAGCTCTGCAAGACACAAATAGCGTAGTTGAGAGGAATTCTCATTTTTGCAAGACTTCTAGGCAGCCATTCAGGCAGCTGTAAATATATTACAAGGACAGGTGTGGCTGTCAGAGTTGCAGCACAAATCTATCTGTTCTGACTGGTTATTTGGGAATTTTCCTCTCTCCTCCTGTTGCTGGCAGAGGTGACACATGGACATTCATGTGCCTCATAAGTCAAGGGCAGAAAACAGTGACAAATTTAATTCCTCCTGCCATTGATGTTTTTCAACTATCCTTGCACCATAAAATGCCTTGCCCCCTTGGTAATAGTGTCATAATATACTGCCTGAGTGTCGCCAGTTTTCATGTGGTATTGATTATCTGGCCAAAGGTAAGCAATCTGCAAATGCAACTGTATTAGGCTGTAGTACCACCCTAAATCTAAAAGCAGCTGCAAGGACTAATTGAACAAATTACATTGATTTTAGAACTAGGTGCTGTGCCCAGGTACCAAAGGAAAAAAATTACTAAGGTTATACTCTAGATGGGATTCTCTGCAGAAATGAAACATAAATTCCTGGCTCCTCTTTTTCCAAGTTGCATAATCTTTGGGAAGGTTATCAGGATATCTACCAGGGCCATGTTATAATATTATCTGGTACAGGCAAACCAATTCATGTTGATGAAATTAACCACGGTTTGGAGCCAGAGTAAATTTTCCATTAGCAGAATGGAACTTTCCTCCCTCTCCCTTCTTACTGCAGCTCATTTATAACCATGAAGAGTTGATCCTAGAGGATGGAGATCCTAAGGAATGACATGAGAGGGAGGGTCAATGGAAATTTAGTCTGGATCTAACCCCATAGCATTATGAACTATGTTATTTGCAGGGGTCATTTCCTGCGGGAGCGCACAGGAGCGGAGCTCCGGCAGTAAGGAGCCCAGGGGGCGGGCACATGCAAAAAGCCCCGCCCTCTGCTCCCAGCAGCCCTCAGTTGGGTCATGAGGAGCAAGAAGCAGCCAGGTAAGTTGCAGCGCCCCCCCCCGGCTTCAGGTACCAGCTCCCCCTCCTCTGTGAGGGCAGATCTGCATGTTCCCATGCCCCAATAGCTAGAAATCCAAAACAGTCCAGTGGAGCCTGAATGGTGGGTGGGTCAGGGGGCGTGGCATATGCAAATAAGTTATGCTAATAAGTTATGCTAATGAGCTCCTGCACCTCTTTTTCTACAAAATGACCCCTGGTTATTTGTTCAATATATTTCTAGACTGCACTTTCAATAAGAGCTTAAAGGTGCCCCTCCCCCAGACTCTAAATTTGTTCTACTGCTTCAGACCAACATGGCTGACCACCTGGGGCTTTCAAGGTGGTTTAAGATTTAAATTACTATTACTACTTTTAAAAATCCAGGAAAAACACCCTAACAATCAGCAGCACCAGATTAGACTAAAATACCTGGCAACAAATAATCCAGTTTTGTTATTCTCATCAAAATCTAGGCGCAACAAAAATAGCGAACAACATGAAAAGAAACGGTGCAAGCAGCATTTTAAAAACGAGGGAATGAACTGAACTGAACATCAAGAATTTCAAATGCCTGAGCAAAAAGAAAAGTTGGGTGTGGCATCAAGAAGTCAACAGATATGATGCCAGGCAGATGGTTATAGGTAGGCCATTCCACCAACGAGACACCATAACAGAAAAGGTCCTTTCCACAGTGGTCACCCATCTCACCTCTCAAGGTAAGAAAACATGGAACATGATGATGAAGGTCTTAACTGCTGAGCAGTAACTCTGAGGCTATCTCCTGCAGCAGTTGTGGGGAGACTTAGGCAACAGGTAGGTGGCACACCAAGAGAATCCTTAACCTTTCTTAGGCACCCAGCACGAAATATAATTTAGATAGATCTGGCCTGAAAAAGCACCTAGAGAGGACAGCAGTAATCCAATAGACTACAGCAGTTCTCCCCTCCTTGGTGACTGAGTCTTGGCTGCTGTTGACATGAGAAGGCTTGTTGGCAGAGTTGAGACAGTGTAATCCGGAGTCCTCAACCTCATCCAACCAGGTCTCAGTGATACGCATCATCCATGTCATATAATATTAATTCTGGATGACAGAGATTTAGTTTGGAATGACATGGTATGCAGCAGTACTTTCCAACCGAATGGGGTGCAGCTATGTTTTTCAGAGTAATGTTGGTTGGGAAATGGATAGCAATGTGGGGCAGTCATTTCTTGACTGTCCCTTCTTCTTACTTGGTTTATCTTTCTTCTACCACCATATCTCCCTCTGTCTAAAATACAACCAATGAGGATGGATCTTCACTTCCTCCGTCACAAATGCCCTGGCACAGGGGCGGATTAAGGCTCCCTGGTGCCCTAAACACTGACCAATCTTGGTGCCCCCCCTCCTTTCCACACTGACCCAGTCCATTTTAGTTGTTGACCTGTCTGACCAGATATACAATGCAGGTTGCAGCAATACAAAAATGTATTCATAGGATAACACAACATACTGTACAAACTAAGCTTTTCACCCTTTCCCCAACTTTGTGGTGCCCCCTTTGGCCCTGGTGCCCTAAGCACGTGCTTAGTCTGCTTAATGGTTAATCCGCCCCTGCCCTGGCACATGACAAGAAGAAAAAAATCAAGTGGTCAGGCTGCAGGAATGTATCGATGTAGTTCAGTGCAATGCATCAGCAGCAATATCATTAGCAGAGAGCTCAATATGATTAGTCAGAAGTCCATTCCACCGACTAAGGAGTGAGGGCAGAAGACCAAAGGAAAGGAAGGCTGAAAACTCTGTTCTCACAAAGTTCTTGTGAAGAAGAGGAAGAGATTGGATTTATTTTAACCACTACATCAAACTGGCTATCACTTGTGTGAAGGAAATGACAATGAAGCAGAGTCCTTTGGCAAAATAGCTTGCAAACAACATTTTTATTTGTGACAGTATTCGATTAATTATAGTTCTTTGGCCTACTGGCAATTTTAAGTGGCTGGTTTTAAATTAGTGGTCTTATGTATTTTTATTGTGTTTTATTGTTGTTTATATTGTAAACTGCCTTGAGTTCCTATACATTAATAAGGCTACTAATAAATAAAAATTAAAACTTTGCAAAGGATTGTACTGCAAATGAAGTAAAAATTCAAAGTCCTTCCTAAATAACAACAGCCCACAAGGGCTAGTACTTATGGTACATTCATTTCATCAGCAGCTGTGTGGGCTTATGGAACTAGCAACATTTGAGTCCAAAATCTCATGGGGGTAGACAACGCAGCCTTATGCAGAGTTACTCTAGTCTAAACCTGCTCACTTCAATGGACTGAAGTAACTCTGCTAGGCATGCCAGCCTCCAGGTGGGACCTGGGGATCCCCCAGAATTACAGTTGATCTCCAGACGACAGAGATTAGTTCCCCTGGAGAAAATAGATCCTTCGAAGAGTGGACTCTACAGCATTGTACCCCACTGAGGTCCCTGTCCTTCCCAGACTTCATTCCCAAACCTCGAGGAGTTTACCAACCTGGATCTGGCAACACTAACCACCCATCCCCCGCCAGGGGCCAGGAGGGACCCGGCAACCTTGAACTCTGCACAGGGCTGCACTGTTCACTTATAACAGCATTCAATACAATACCACTTCAAGGTAGAATTCCTGAGGTAAAGATGGCATCATTTTTCATCTGCTTGGGTAATGGATCAGAAAGTCATTCGGAACCCTTCCCAGTCTTCAAAACTCAGAATATATACAAATGCTGAACATTACAGTCGAGCATCAACCAGTGCTGAGGAACAACAGCAAATTATACTTTTGATATCATAATCCTGATGTAGACGCAAGAGACTGTGAATGAATACATTTTATATTAGGAAGGTTATAGCCCATGCAAGAAAGTAAAGGTAGAAATGAATAATGAGAGGTTAAACTAAGGATGAGAAAGAACTCTAGAAATGGGTTTCATTGCATTAGTTCCTCTAACACTTCAGTGAGTGATGGTCTCATTACATAAACACTTTTAATTAGAGTCTGCCTATAACCCCCAATGGGTAGTTATCCATGTCAGATTTCAGGATATTAGATTACAAAAATGACTAAGAGCTTATGTTACTGGCACAGAATGTAAAATTATGTCCCTGCTTCCTCCCTTTAACGATTTCCTTGAATTTGCACTCTCCTCTGCGTAGCCACATAAAGGTTACGCTGTGGTGGACTCAAAGGGGTACGGTGTCATTTTTAATCTGCAGCCGGTGTACTGCTAAATAAAGTGCCCATTTATGAAACTGCCTGCTGTCTTAAAAACAAAAAGAGAGAGAGAGAGAGAGCTGGCGCTAGCAGCACAAAATTGAAATGTGATTTAAGACAGCCCTGTTGGGTATTTGCCGTGCAGCATTCCACAGTACTTGAAATGAGACAGGTAACTGTGCAGACAGTCTCTAAATGTCTCTGTTCTAACTGAAGTTTAAGGATAGGGCAAGCCAGGATGTGCATGCTATAATAGCTCAATATCCAATTATGTGCAGACCCTGCCCCAGCAGTTCTTCCCATTTTGAACTAGTATGTTCACTATCAAGAACTTCATAATCAATGGTTTAAGTAGAATCTAGTGGAAACATTCCTCCTAGCCTTGCTAATTGTATTGATTCAGATCCATACAGTGAATTGAGTGGCAGGGCCAGCAAGAAACACTAAGGACTCCCCACAAATATTCACGTGGTTCCTAAATACCACCCAAAACAAGCATGCCATTTGTCTGCTTCTAAACAAACGAAGCACAGACTGATAGAACAAAGCGCTTGAGCGTATCAAAGTATATTGTAACATACAACAATATTAAAGCAGATACTAATACACAAAAGAATGGTAAATTTCAGGTGAAGGTGAACTTCTATCAAAATGCAAGTGAATCCGACGAAAACCTCCGGAATGACTCTTCGTTTTGCCTCTTCATCAGAAAAATTCCTATGCTTGTCTAGGCACTTTGCATCATGAACTAAGTCACGCCTGGTGAAATGTTTGTTTTAAGAATGTATTTATGGTAGAAAAACCAGGAGAAGATTTGTATATGATATGTCAAACTGTGGTATGAATGAAACTAGACAAGCATAGGAATTTTTCCGATGAAGAGGCGAAACGAAGAGTCATTCCGGAGGTTTTTGTTGGATTCACTTGCATTTTGATAGAAGTTCACCTTCACCTGAAATTTACCATTCTTTTGTGTATTAGTATCTGCTTTAATATTGTTGTATGTTATAATATACGTTGATATGCTCAAGCGCTTTGTTCTATCAGTCTGTGCTTCGTACGTTTAGATCATCTCAGGACTGTGTTCTCCATGGCATATGTGCATTTGTCTGCTGCTGGCAGGCATTCTCCCACAAACTGGGCCCTCCCGCTTGCCCTTGCCTCCAGGCCAGCGGGAGAAACCGTGGGGAGGGGAGACATGACACCATGAAAACATGTTGGCATCACATCTGGCTTAACGCATGGACATCACAACATAACCTATGGTAATACCACAGAGTTTCTAGTGCTTCAGTGATGGGCTGGCTTCACATCTGGGTTTTTGCCTAGACATGATGTTGAGGCATCACCCAACAGCATGTCTGCCCCAAAGGGTCCTAGGGGAGGCAAGCAGTAGCCTGGCAACCCTAACCCAGACCCAACCTGGTCATAGGAAATGGCCGAGGAGACATTGGGCTGAATCCAGTAATCTCTCATTAGAAGGTGCTGAGGGTTCTGGATCTTTCTTCTTCTCCCAGCAGTTATTTCCAACCTCAAGAAGCTTGATTCCCAGGGTTGTGGGACCTGTGTGAAGCACATTTGAAGGCTACAGTGGACAGTGGGGAGGGCACAAGAAATCACTACTTTCCTCTTCTATCAACTTTCCCAGGGTCAGAAATGACAGCTAGAGGGAGAGGGAAAGGGGGGGGGGGAGAGCCGTGATCTTTGCACAGCCCTTTCACTAGATCCAACCCTGCAGGAGGGAAAGGGACCGAAGACAAGGCAGCCAAAGGCAGCGAGTGTCTAAAGAAGCTTCTTTTAAGGCAGAGAGAAGCCTGGGCTGAAAATGAAATACAAAATTGGCTGCCAGCCTGGTATGCAAAGATCTTAAAGGCACTACACAGCAAATCCCTTTACATTAAAGGCAGCAAACAATTAAAAACCAACTTTCCCCCCTACTCCTCCCATTATACAGGGGGAAAAAACAAACGATTTTCTGGCAACCAGCTAGAAGGGGGAAGACAGGTCATACTGGTAGAAAACTGGTTGGCAACCCCAGGACCAGGTCCCTTAGAATTTTGCTCCCCCCATAAGAGGGGGATGTCAGTGACATGAGTCCTGCCTTGGCTGACTAGGGGACAGGGTTCAGAGAGGCTTCTAGGTTACAGCATACTCCTAAAGAGCAAGGTACAATCTAAAAGCCCCACACTGTGATTAAAGGTAAAAGTTTCCCTTGCTCGAAAGCTAGTCGAATTTGACTCTAGGGGGCGGTGCTCATCTCCATTTTCAAGCCAAAGAGCCAGCGCTGTCCAAAGACACTTCCGTGGTCATGTGGCCGGCATGACTAGACACAGAGGCACATGGAACGCTGTTACCTTCCCACCCAAGTGGTACCTATTTATCTACTTGCAATTTCTTGCTTTCGAACTGCTCAGAGATGGGAGCTCACTCTGTCATGTGGCACTAGGGTCTCAAACTGCCGAACTACAGATCTTCCGGTCTGCAGCTCAGCGTCTTAACCTCTGAGCCACCATGGCCCTTACTGCAATTAGCCTTTAATAACAACAGATTAATGTAGGATATTTGGTGGGTAACATCTTAATCCATTATAGTTTTAAAAGGTGAACTGGAATTGAAGATACTTCAGACACCATTAGCGGATAAATATGGGAGAGGGGCAGTGTTCCCTCTAAGATGAGTTAGTGTGAGCCAGCTCACAGTTTTTTAGCCTCTGGCTCACACATTTTTGTCTCAGCTCAGGAAGGATGGCTCCAGAGCAAACTAACTTATGCAGTAGCCAAATCACTCGCTCACAACTTTAATGCCAGTAGCTCACAAAGAAGTATTTTTGCTCACAAGACTCCACAGCTTAGAGGGAACATTGGAGAGGGGTATGTCTGAATGCTCCCCTAAGGGTCAAACTCCTCCGTATACTAACCATGTTGAACTCTTCTCCCACAAGCCAGCTTTGTGTACGCAGGTAAGGTTTCACCCACCCCCATTTGAGTGTATGAAGACAGTTTCTGTGTAGGGTTGCCAGCGGGTCTAGAGAAAAATGTCCTGTACAATAGAAGCTTAATGGCATGTCATTTATAATAACAATTAAGTGCCATCAAGTCACAGCCGATTTATGGCAGCCCCGCATGGGGTTTTCAAGGCAAGAGATGAACAGGGAGGAGGAGGAGGAGAAGAGTTGGCTTTATGCCCCGTCCTTCGCTACCCGAAGGAGGCTTAGAGCAGCTTATAATCACCTTTCCTTCCTCTGTTGTGATGTAGGTGGGCTTAGAGAGGTCGGAGAGAACTGTGACTGATCTGAGGTCACCCAGCTGGCTTCATGTGGAGGAGGTAGAGAACCAAACCTGGTTCTCCAGATTAGAGTCCACTACTCTTAACCACTACACCAAACTGGCTATTACCTTTGCTATTACCGTCCTCTTACTAGCAGCCCTGGTCTTCATTGGTGATCTCCCATCCCCGTTTAGTTTCTGAGCGCTCATAAACTCAGGCTAGTCTGGATTATTCAGACTGCTGGGTTGTTATTTGCCAGGTAATGTCATTTACGTCCACGTCACGAAACGCTTCAGCTGCCCATTTCCACACATCAAGCCTCTATTAAAGAGGCCGGCCGGTTTTCTCCTGGCATGTTGGCAACCCTGCAGGCTCTGTCGGCTTCTCCCTCCATGCAGACATGTGACGGGCAGCCCAGTTCCCTGTAATCAAGACTAATTGCCTTTGTGTGCCTCCCTAATTCCTGCCTTCTTAGGAGCTGACTCATGAGTATACATGCTCCCCCCAAAGCCCCCAAGTGCATGGATAAAAATGCTATACTGGAGGGATATGCTAAAAAAAGACTTGGGCTGTCAGCCTAAGCCACTTACTTGTAAGTATGCGCCATTGAAAGGCATAGGATTTAGGGCTACATAAATAAATTTAGAATTGTGGAACAAGCACGTTCTTGGCTGAGGGGGAAAAATGTAGCTGAACAGAACAGCCTTGCTTCTCATCAATGAGAGGCAGTAAATTTTCATTTCTTTACATGACACAAACAGTTCAAAGGAGAGAGGGAGACAGAAGATCCAGATTAAAACAAAACAGGATAAAGCCACGGCGAACGCTAAGCAGACAGCTAAAATTAACTTAAGAGATTGCAATAAAAGAAATTTGCCAGCCTGAAGCGGGGAGGAGCCAAGAGGAAAAGGACGTCAAATTCTTGCTAAGAAAACTCAGCACTGATAAATGCAGGCCATGGAGCACCTCAGGAGGATTTAGATGCAGAAATGTGTTGAACAAAGACACTGCACAAATAAGTTTGGGTGGCAGGATCTGGTTTGTTTTCCTCTTTGGGGGGGCGGGCCGGATCTTGAATGGAAGCAATTCAGAGAATGCTGATAGTTTCCCCCAAAATATGGATACCAAAGTCATTCTAAAATGGACAGTGCTGTGTTACTATTACATTACTGAGGTTCATCTCAGAGGTGACCTGCAGAGCTCTGTCGTCAGGATCTCTTCTAGAGTTAGTGAAGTGGCCGACGTTTGGGGGATCACACTAACTATGGCTAACTGGGGCACGCCACACCAGGATCTGAAAAGATAGGTTCAAGCTGGTTTCTTAACTTAAAGATCTAACTGTAGTTTTGTGTGGTATGAACACAAGACATCCTGGCTTCATCCTTTTTTATCATTTTTTTTAAATTAAGTTTAAAAAACAGTTAAAAATAAGAAAGTAGATCCTGATGTTTATGTAGAGCAAACAGGGAGGTGTCAATTTTATGTGCTGCTGACACTTCTAAGAGGGGCATCCATTTTTCTTGGAGATTGTCAGGAACGGGTTGATTTTCGGATCGAAGAATACTAGTGGAAACTTTGTCTTGTAGAAAGAAGTCCCACAATTTCAGATACCAATCACTCAGTTGTAAAGTCTTCTTAGATTTCCAGTGAAATGCAATAACATTCCTAGCAGCCGCAAGACATAATTCTATTAGCTCTTTCATAAGCCCATTGGGGGCAGGATGACTCCAATGATTCAGGAGGAACAAAGAGGGTTGCAGTTGGAGGGCGCAACCTGTGATTAGAAATATTTGGGCCTTGACTTCTCTCCAGAAGGCCTGGACCTTGGAACACTCCCACCAGCAATGAATATAGGTGCCACGCCCCCCACAGTTTTTCCAACATCTGTCAGAAATCAGGGGGTTAATGCCATGCAGCTGACGCGGAGTCAAGTACCATCGAAATAGAAGTTTATAAGTTGACATTTGAATATTAGTGGAACGGGAGCGACAAAGAGGAGAGGACCAGATCGCAGTCCACTGTCCGGAGGTAAACGCCTGCCCAATATCTCTATGCCATTTTGCTTGATATCCAGCTTGATCTTCTTTAAGTTGAGAATTGAGAAGACAGTAAACTTTTGACACCAGTCCCCTGTTAGGTAAAAACTGAGCCACCATAAGGTTTTCAAATGGGCGTAAAGTCGTATCTGGCGGAGGGGTATGCGAGTCATGACGCACTAAGTGCTTAACTTGTTCGTATTCAAGCCAGGATACCCATCCCTGTAGCTTGTGTTCTATTTCTTGTTGAGTATGTAGGCAGCCCCCGGGCATGATGTCACAAAATCTGGTGAGCTGGCTTCATCCTTGCTGGCAGTGTTTCACTTTACTTTGCAGGCCTTAGGGTTGCCAGCCTCCAGGTGGAGCCCAGGAAACCCGCCCCCCCAAAAGGAGAAAATGGCTGCTTTGGAGGATGGACTATATGGCTGTGCTCCCTCCCCTCCCCAAGCTCCAGCCCCCAAATCTACAGGGATTTCCTTTCCCTGAGCTGGCAACCCTACAGGTCCTGCAGGGGAGGCAAAAGTGCTCAGGCTGGCATCTGCAGCACTGGCAGGCCCGAGGACCCTGTCCCTCTCATAGGGTTGCCAACCTCCAGGTGGTGGCTGGAGATTTCCTGCTATTACAACTGATTGCCATGCGACAGAAATGGCTGCTTTGGAGGGTGGATTCTATGGCATTATAGGCCACCACAAAATCTCCAGGAATTTCCCAACCCAGAGCTGGCAGCCCTACAGTCTCTCACTTTCTGAGCCAACAGTGGAGTATAGAGACTCAAGCAGTGAATAGTATCTAATTAGTAAAACTGGGGCTGCGGTGGCTCAAGTGGTTAAGACGCTGAGCTGCAGACTGGAAGGTCGGTAGTTCGGCAGTTCGAGACCCGAGTGCTGCATGACGGAGTGAGCTCCCGTCTCTGGCCCCAGCTCCTGCCAACCTAGCAGTTCGAAAGCAAGAAACTGCAATTAGTTAAATAGGTACTGCTTCAGTGGGAAGGTAACAGCGTTCCGTGAGCCTCGGTGTCTAGTCATGCCGGCCACATGACCATGGAAATGTCTTCGGACAGCGCTGGCTCTTCGACTTGGAAACGGAGATGAGCACCGCATCCCTAGAGTCGGACTGGCTTTTGAGCAAGGGAAACCTTTACCTTTACCTAGCTAAACTAGTCAACCTGACATTGTGGCTTCTCCTCCCCACCAGCCTCTGCCCTGAGCAAGATTTAGCTGTTACCGAAGCCAAACAGAGTAATCATGTGTAGGGTAGAGAAAACGACTGTGAGTCCAGTGGCTATTGAGAGAATTGTAATGTACCTACAGTTCTTCTGAGCTGACTTAGGTGTCTCTAGCTCTTTGCCTTGAAAAACTATGCTTTTTTCCAATGGCTGCTGTGGGGACAGTGTAGGGTCAGGAAAAACGAATGCCACATGGGCCAGAAAATCCTAATTTTCCCACCTAAACAGCAGCCATTCAGGCTTTACTGCAATCTTTCCCAAAGCTTTAGAGCAAAGCAGGTGAGAAAGATCGGAGAAAAGCCAGGGGAAACCCCTGCTTCTCAAAAGCACTGGACACGGGGCAGACAACCTCTGCGGAAGACCTCTTAGAACAACAACTGCAAAGGCATAGACCCATAATGTCTTAACAAATGTGTTTTCCCATAATAGTCATCAACTGTATTTTTCTAGTAATTCATTTGGGGGGCATTATTAATTCATGGACACATTCCTTCGAGATAGACCTAATGGCTCAATTACTACAATATTTGGCGTCACTCTCAACATTCCGTGGGGTTGTTAGGATAATTTCTCATCTGAGGACATTTTTGAATTAAGTCTTTCAAAATTAAATGTGGGTCTATTGTGCTATGGTTTGATGCTTTACTCAAAGATACTTTGCATTTTTATATAAGGGCCCCTGCAAAGTGCATGAGAAGAGAAAAATAAGATGTCCAAATGTACACAGAAACAAAGAAAGCAGAGTTAAAAGCTACTCACAAAACTCAAGTATTATAAATTAACAGACACGGAAGCCATAAAGCAAAATCTAATTGAAGGATACTGCATCACTCTGTGTGGAAGCAAGTACTTTAATACCAAAAAAATTAAAATAAATCAACATTCGATCAGACATCACAGTGTTCCAAACACACATACTTGATTTACATGATAACTCAGAATCAGAATGTAATGAACCACAGAGCCAGGCAGAAGGAAAAACAGGTTGCTTACCTGTAACTGAGGATCTTCGGGTGGTCATCTGTGCATTCACACCTCTGGGATATAGTGTGCCTGCGCCGACCCCGATCGGTATAATGGAAAGCAAAAGGAATTTTCGCGCCCGCTCCCCGGACACGTGCCGGGCTCCACTTACAATCACAAATAGCTTGGGAAAAGATTTCTTCAAGCAGCCAAACTGCAGTGCCCACTCAGGTTTATTTCATTTTCCATCTACATTAGCCACAACATCAGCACCACAATTCACCCCCAGTAAAGCTTATTTCAGAAAAGATGGAGTGAAGAGATTTCAGTTATCATATTCCTGACAGCTGCACTGCTCTATAATGTATCTATCTAGCATATTCCAAAGAGAAGAGCAGTATCTGTCTATGCTGTCATGTGTCTGTGCATGAGAGAGAGAGCAGAGGTTCTGAGCATCTTTCGTGTGGTTATGTATCAGAGCAGGTATCTGTCTGTTTCTTGAATTTCATCTCTGTCTGAGAGAGAGAAGGCATGTAATATTACTTGACCTGTTTGATGCTTTACTCTTGAGCATCACTCCATCTCTTCCTGCATTTTGACAGTAGTTTGGATTCGGCTAGAACATTTTCTGTGGATGCTGCCCTCTGGCCTACTGGACTCTAGCTAGACTGGTACTATACTGCTGATGATACCCCTTTCTACCTTGTAGTTTCTCCTGTATAATTTGTACATTCATGAGCTTAGGGCCAAACTAGATGTGATGGCATTCCCATGGCCACCCTGGGGACATTGCTGCCATTTTAAAATGATTTAAACATGCCATGAGGCACAATCCTGATTGGACCTGCAGTACTCCACAAAACCAAAATAGGACCCACGGTATGAACAACAACTGCAAAGGCATAGACCCATCATGTCTTAACAAATATGTTTTCCCATAAGAGTAATCAACTGTGTTTTTCTAGTAATTCATTTGGGGGTAATTCATGGACACATTCCTTCGAGATAGGATTGGACCTGCAGTACTCCACAAAACCAAAATAGGACCCACGGTAAGTAGGAAATACCAAAAATCAGCAAATACCGTGCTACAGACAATTACAAAGTATCTCAAATTATTTTTATTTTTTTATTCATTTTTATATATATTTTATAATTTTTAAAAGATACTTTGCATTTTTATATAAGGGCCCTTGCAAAGTGCATGAGAAGAGAAAAATAAGATGACCAAATGTACAGAGAAAGAAAGAAAGCAGAGTTAAAAGCTACTCACAAAACTCAAGTATTATAAATTAACAGACACGGAAGCCATAAAGCAAAATCTAATTGAAGGATACTGCATCACTCTGTGTGGAAGCAAGTACTTTAATACCAAAAAAATTAAAATAAATCAACATTCGATCAGACATCACAGTGTTCCAAACACACATACTTGATTTACATGATAACTCAGAATCAGAATGTAATGAACCACAGAGCCAGGCAGAAGGAAAAACAGGTTGCTTACCTGTAACTGAGGATCTTCGGGTGGTCATCTGTGCATTCACACCTCTGGGATATAGTGTGCCTGCGCCGACCCCGATCGGTATAATGTAAAGCAAAAGGAATTTTCGCGCCCACTCCCCGGTAATGTGCCGGGCTCCACTTACAATCACAAATAGCTTGGGAAAAGATTTCTTCAAGCAGCCAAACTGCAGTGCCCACTCAGGTTTATTTCATTTTCCATCTACATTAGCCACAACATCAGCACCACAATTCACCCCCAGTAAAGCTTATTTCAGAAAAGATGGAGTGAAGAGATTTCAGTTATCATATTCCTGACAGCTGCAGTGCTCTATAATGTATCTATCTAGCATATGCCAAAGAGAAGAGCAGTATCTGTCTATGCTGTCATGTGTCTGTGCATGAGAGAGAGCAGAGGTTCTGAGCATCTTTCATGTGGTTATGTATCAGAGCAGGTATCTGTCTGTTTCTTGAATTTCATCTCTGTCTGAGAGAGAGAAGGCATGTAATATTACTTGACCCGTTTGATGCTTCACTCTTGAGCATCACCCCACCTCTTCCTGCATTTTGACAGTAGTTTGGATTCAGCTAGAACATTTTCTGTGGATGCTGCCCTCTGGCCTACTGGACTCTAGCTAGACTGGTACTATACTGCTGATGATACCCCTTTCTACCTTGTAGTTTCTCCTGTATAATTTGTACATTCATGAGCTTAGGGCCAAACTAGATGTGATGGCATTCCCATGGCCACCCTGGGGACATTGCTGCCATTTTAAAATGATTTAAACATGCCATGAGGGCACAATCCTGACTGGACCTGCAGTACTCCACAAAACCAAAATAGGACCCACGGTAAGTAGGAAATACCAAAAACCAGCAAATACCGTGCTACAGACAATTACAAAGTATCTCAAATAATTTTTATATTTTTATTCGTTTTTATATATTTTTTTATAATTTTTTTATAAATGATTCACCATTATATTAATTGTCACATAAACATTATCACATAGAATCGTATATTCAAAATTTTTAGTATCGTCTTTTTATATAACAAAAGATATTGCACAACCCCTTTATTAATACCAGTCCTCCTTAATTGTACAAAAGTTATAAGGAGGAGGACTCCTTTAAGTC
Source organism: Gekko japonicus (assembly GCF_001447785.1). NCBI lineage: Eukaryota > Metazoa > Chordata > Lepidosauria > Squamata > Gekkonidae > Gekko > Gekko japonicus. The sequence continues at coordinate 502,203 of NW_015163638.1, read as the reverse complement.
TGTTTTGAATTAGTGCTCCTTCTTCCTGCTGCAGCACAGCAAGCTGAGATGCTTTATCCCACCCACTAGGGTTCCTAAGTACCTAACTACGATCCGGCGGGGGACACATGCTTCCCCCCCCGGAAGATTCTTGCTTGGAACACAGGCGCTGCATTCTGGCGCCCAGACATGACGTAGGCACGTAGCTGGGCGACGCTCTGGTAATGGGACTGGAAACTCGATGGTACCATCGAGTTTCCAGCCCCATTGCTAGAGCGTCGCCCGGCTACGTGCCTACGTCACGTCTGGGCAACAGAATAGTGCAGCGCCTGTGTTTTCCCCACGGAAATGGTCCTGCGAAGAACTATACATCCCCCGCCAAATTAAGGTAAGTACTTGGGAGCCCTGCCACCCACCCTGGTGCTTTATCAAGAGCAAACACAGCTGCAGCATGCCCCACAGCTGTTTTGGCACTTGAAGAGGCATGGTGGAAGGGGAAACAAGAGCACTTTGCTGCAGGCCCAGTCAGGATTGGGACCTCACAGCATTTTAAAATCACTTTAAAATGGCAGCACTGTCCTCATGGTGGCAACAAGAACATCTTCATGTCTAGATTGGCCCTTAGCTAAGTAGTCTTCAAATGTTTAAACCCAGCGTTCCCAAACAAAAGTCCAAGAAAATACCCACTAGAGTGCTATTCATTTATTTCTGATATTTGGTGGTGGTTTTGAAAACAGGTGAGATGGCATTAAATAATAAGTAACTTAATATTCTGAGGTTTCCTTATCATAATGCAATGAAGGCACTGGTGCTTCAAATTACTTTATATACACAGTTTGCACTTGCACTTACCAGTGAGGATAATCTGGCACAAACTTTCAGAGGACACAAAAAATAGAGTTAGAAAGACTACAGAACCCTCTTCCTTGGAGGGTCTACTCTAACCACTCATCTCACTTAATAACATGTTAGTCGGTTGACTTGAAGTCACAATGTATCAGAAATGCTCCAACATAAATCTTAGGTAGCCACATTCCTCAGGCACAACTCAAAAGGAGCCGCATAAACACAATGTAAGCTTGATTACATGTTTACAATCTGGAGGTGGGAAGTAAAACTAAATGTATTGTTAAAAGTTTCTGTCACTTTTTTAGTCTGTACCAATACATCCCAAATAAGCATTGTTGACTGGTTTGGCCAAAGTACAAAACAGCCCAAATGGACATGATAAGCTGGATATATCTTTTCAAGAAAGATAAGGCAATCCAAAGCAGAAATGGCTTGATGGCTTGCAAATGGCTCAAGACCAGTCAGATTTCCTTCAGAGTGTTAGAACTTAAAGGATCATCCTGTGCTCCTTCTACTAAAAGCAGAACGGGAAGCTACAAAGGTTAACGGATAGTCAGACAGAACAGACAAAGCTACTGTCCATTCGGCTAAAGCCTTTTAATGTGCCGGTTGTAGGACAATCTTGTTAATAAATATAGACACTAAAATCCCTTCTACACCTTGGGTGAGGCACTTGAAAAAATAGATTCTCTCTCAGGTCAGTTACTCAAAACAAGGCAGGATCAGTCTCGGGGAGTCAAGATGCACTTAACTGATTTGGTATCAGCAAAAGAATGGAAGGGACAGAGAGAAGCGTCTTACTCCATTGTTCGGTCCAAAAATGCCTTTGACAGGATTAGTTGGAACTGTCTATACTATTATGTCATTTACTATAATTATCCCACAGATACTAGATGTAAATAGTGCATATTAGTCCTACATCTGGAGTTAATGGGATTCTCTCAGATGTCTTCAGTTTCAGAACAGACTATTCAAGTGCCCTTTGTGCCCTTATTATTATGTAATTTGGCAACTGTAACCCCCTAGTCTGTGCTATTGGATTAGATAAGGAAATCTGCCTGTCTAGCATTAACCAGAGCCCAGACCTTCTCCATCATGGCTCCTGCTCTGGGGAACAGGCTCCCTGAAGACGTGAAGGGAAGGCCCCCCCCCCCGAGATCTTCAGGAGGCACTGCAGGCCTTGCTTCTTTGCCAGGGTCTATAAGGGGGGGGTTGAATTGGCAGGTACATTTTAAGGGAGGAGGGGAAGGAGAAATTTGGAGCTTATTATTTTATCTTGGTTTTAACTGGAAATGTTTTTAAACTATTATTGTAATCTGCCTTGAACCATGAGGAGAGAAGAGGTATAAATGTTTTAATAAATAACATTTAGAGGACCAACATTGAAAGGATGTACACAAACTGCTTTCGTATGAACAGGATGGTCTTCACTTTTCTTCTGATCCAGAATCTTCACTCTTCCTGGTACTATTACTCATGTTCAAAAGCACCTGGACCACAGCTCCCATTTAGAGGGAGGGAGATCATGCCCACTGGTTCCACCCAGATATCCATGCATTTAGCCAAATGTCTGCAGCAAGCCCTATTGTACAAGTATATGTGCATAAGTGTATGTGTACAATCACTCGGGACTCTGCTTTTTTGCAGTATTCCTGACTGAGCTTAAAAGCCTATGAACATACATTGGTTACAACTGCAGGGCGGGGTGATCCTGTATGCACATGACATGCACTTTTAAGCATCACAACAGACCTTTCGTCAAGGCAACTGATCAGTCACTTTGGTGAGGCCATTGGAGATAAAATTAACAGGTATCAAAGTAGTATCTTAAACTATAGTAAAGTTTTCCTGTCCAGTTATGTGATTTAGCAATTTACATAAGCTCTCAATGCATATTAAGTATCCAGCAGTGCAAAGTTACACCTTTCTATTGAGGTCAGCTGGCTGAGAAGGGTGTAACCATTTAAAATTGTACTACGAATCTCTTAATTCCTAGAAATATTAAGGTGATAGTAAGCCTTTGGAAGTCATACACTGCTGAAGTTTCAGCTGAGCTGAATAAGCAGAGATCTTTAAGAAGAAGTTCAGGCCTGAGAAAAGACCGTGCTCTCTGGGTAACATTACCTAATGTGGCTCCCACTGACTCTTTACATAACTCTTCAGATAAAATTAACAAAGGGTTATATTTTTCTCTGCTACCAGCCTTTTAAGAGATCCATGTGTTCTGTCTGGTGTCAGACATTTGATTAACCAATCACTTTTATATTCATTGTTCTTACCCTCTTCCCAGAAGACCAAGGGTGCCTGATACCAACTCTGCTTTCTGCCCGCCCACCCCCTAAATCTGCAATACTCTCCAAACAGGAGCAGGGAAAAGGCTCAATATTGTGGCCTGAAACATTCTGCAGGCCAAAAAACCTATACAGCCTGATGAAGATTCCTGGAAATTTTGAAGGTCACACACTGTGTTTCAGGATATTTTGACTGGTCCTAATTTTAAAAATTACGTTGATTCTGGTTTTGTGTTTTTCTTTTGGGTCTTCTTTAAGCAACACAAACTGGGGCTACCTGTGAAGAGGTCTACCTACAAAAATATTTTGATAAAGTAGACGCAATGTGACATTTTTATGAGGAGCTACTTAAGTCCTCATGACAGTCATTAGAACCTTTGACAGATGTGTTCTAGGAATCTTCTGTTGGAAATATAATTCCTAGGTGGATGTGTGCCCTGTTTGAATCAGCACTGCAGTATGTGGGGAGAGGGGCGTGACAGTCATTAGAACCTTTGACAGATGTATTCTAGGAATCTTCTGTTGGAAATATCAGCACTGCAGTATGTGGGGAGAGGGGCTTGTTCCTTCCCCTTGGTGACATTTACCCAGCCTCAAATGGCTCTGGGGAGCCACTATTTGTTGTGTCGAGGAAGCTTACATATAGTCACTACACTATATGCTACACATAAGTTTCCTGGAGGAGGGGGCAGAGAGCAATTCCACAGGGTGGTTACAGGTCAAGAAAAACAGCACCATAGGGGATGCTTATTCCCACGCACCATTATTCAAATCCGAATTGGGCCATATATGCCTGTGAATTAAGCTTCCCAGTGGAGAACTCTACACACATCTGATTGAAAGTCTTCATGGGGGCTATGAGGACTTTAACATGATTTTGCCCTTCATTTTAAGCATAAAATGGGTTACAAATATAATATGTTTATCTCAGATAGGCTCAAGCCAGGTATTGAGTATGCAGGAGTTATCTGGATTTAGGGCAAACTGTTACAATAGAGGGTTATATTTCGTCCTCTATAGACCTATAACTTCAGCTTATTCAATTAAAATCAATGTTTCAATAATGACACTAGTTTTTCCCCAAAACATTTTTATGTGGTTCTTTTATGAAATGACAAATGCTGTAGATGTGGCAGTTGGCCAGTATTTCTAATCTATGTGTTTTGTAATTGCTTTGTCATTAAACCTTTCTGGGAAAATGGCATAGTTAAAACCTATTTAAGCCTTGTCTTTGAAATGGATTTTCATTCACTCTTCTTATTCTGGGATTCATTGCTGTTTGAGCATTGTCAATAATTTGTCTGGATTGCAACAGCATCATTAATAATGATGTGCAGAAAAACAGATTCAGAGTGGGGTCATTAGGTACTGTAACATTAAACTCAAAGATTATTAGGAAATCGGCCCAGTAGTTGTTTCCATTATGTTCAATAGGAAACACGTATCTAAATTTAACTCGTCCCCACCACCACCACCATCCCATTAAAATTAAGCAGGGGAAGGGGCAAGTTGAGATCCCTGCCCATTCAGGTTTTGTTTCAAAGTAAATCCCACCTACTTACTTTACACATGCGCCGGAAAGGCTGCCTGCTTTCCCCCCAATGGCGTATGCGTAGTGAGAGTGGGAGGCATCTGTAGAGATGAAAAGGTGTGGCTTTTACATGAAACTTGAAATATTGAGCTATCCCACATCCTGAATCAGCAGTTTTTCTGTTGCACAGAGAAATGATCCTTCCTCAACACTGATCTGTCACATCTCCACTAAGGGTGTGGAGACTTGGCTTTTGCTTCTACCCCTACCCGGTCAGTCTGCATGAGATATGGGCTACCTACTGCTGAAGGGGCAAGACTCGGTATCTGCCTCTATTCCCTCCTTCCTTCACAGTCCTGCCTGACAGCCAGCTACTACAAGCAAAGCATTTCCTTTTGTCCCCAGCAAGCCACAACTGCTGCCTACCTATTGCGGTGGGGAGGCAAGCTGTACCTTCTGTGCAGCATTCATTTCACATACATATCTGCTGATACTGAGTCACTTTCTCCCCTTGCTGCCATATTCTCCACTCACACCATTCCCATGGCCCACAAAACTGATATCAGACAGTGAGGCATTAGATCAGAAGGCTTCCATCCGCTCCCAATTTTTGGAATTTTAAAAAAAGTATTATTCCAGAACATTTATGTTATTTTTCAGTTATTCTGATTGGATTTTCATTAGTATAGTTCCAATTATGCACACACACCCATTCATTAGTATCAAATTGAATTGTATGACAATATTTGGAAGTCACAGTTTCCAGCTATCACTTGAAGAACTCTGAGACTCCTGCTATTAGTAAACAACCTTGCAGTAAATATTCCAGAACATTTTGGCACAATTTGGTGACCATTTCTAGTATGGATTTCTAACTGAACATCTTTTTTAAAAATTCAGCATTGTGCAAGAAGGTTCTCTTTTTTAAAAAAAAAAACATGCTTGTTTTAAACTTATGTACTTTTGGGTAACCTTTATTTCAGGGCAATACTATGCAAAGTCACTCCAGTCTAAGCCTACTGAAATCAGTGGGTTAGACTGGAGTAAGCATGCACATGGATTCGACTATTTAGGATCTTTAGGATCAATCATATAAAATGCAGGGAGTGGTTTACCAAAAAAGGGGGAGACTGAAAAGAAGATAGTACATCTGATCTCTCCCAAGCTAGTAATACTGTACTTTCTTCTTCCTGACTGAACTGCAAAAATGTTTGTTATTCTCCCAGCACTATTCAATAAAATTTTCACAGCCTTCCATAAAAGATGGGGAACTAACACAGCAGTGATTACATTAAATTAGGTTAAATTAAGACTGCATCTCAAAGCATGCATATGCAAGAAATCTGGTCAAAGTACTTTTTACTAATTCTAATGTACATTGAACAATGCACCTAATCTCCCATTGAAATGAGCATGACTTAAAAGCACTCAGCCCTAGCCAGATGACACCCTTTTCGGATTGCAGAACAACCTCTATTCTTAGATTTTATTAAAAGTTAAAATTTAATACTGTTATAATATATAAGGAAGCAAAGGTGAGTATTTCCCACAGCTCACAGGGCACACAATGATTCAACTGTAGCAAACAAACAACAAAAGGAACAGGCCTGTTAGAAATAATGGGGATCTTTAAAAATATTCACGGTTATTTCCATTTTCTTCGTGGCAAAAGGTTAACGAATGGTGTGCAAAAGTATGTGTGTTTCCCATCAGCACTATCTCCTTTTAAAGACATCTCACTGATTATAAAATAGGACAATGTGACATTGTTCCAGCTATAGCTCACCTTTATACCAGACAGAAAAGGTGAAGAGTTCATCCTGAGCATTCCAGTGAAACAAGGTGAACTTTCTGTCCATCTGTCAATCACCTGGCTACTACTGTGGCTCTTATTTCCTTATGTCCGTGAAAATTCAAAGCCAGTTTCTGTCTCAAGGCAGAGTACCCTGGTTGTTTCCTGCTGTCACTCAGGGATATTTGGAACTGTGAATTTCACCCATTAGACATAATAGCCCTTATTGACATTCACATCACCACTTATGCCAAGACAGAAGAGGTAAGTCAAAAAATCTTAGATCTTCTTGCTTAGGGCTGACTTTCCTTCCATGCATTTCAACTTCTCATTCATTTAGTTGAATAGTCTGGCTTGGATGACACACACACACACACACACTTTCCTCCTACCAGAGGAAGGGCAGCAAATCATGCCTTTCTATCCTGCTCACCAGATACACCTGTTCTGGATGTCCATGCACAGACATACCACTTCCATAGAGTATACGGATATAAGATCCAGTATGTGTCCCTGTAAACCTGAACAATGCCAGCAATCTGGATCTACATGCATGGAATTTGACACACAGGTACCTTATTCAAATGTTATGTCCAGCTGTGGTCATCTGGTGGCATCAATTATGTCCAGCTGTGGTCATCTGGTGGCAAAACTGACATGTTGGATAGGCAGGGAGGGAAAATGGTCCTCCACCACAAGTAGGTGTGTTGTGTAATGGTTAGAGAGAGTGGGATCGGGTGACCTTTATTCAAATCTCCATTCTGCCATGAACTTCACCGAGTGACTTTGGGCCGGTCACTCTCTCTTAGCTCTACCTGCTTCATAGTGTTGTCGTGGGGATACAATGTAAAGGGATGAACCGTGTATGCCACCCTCAGTTCCTTGGAGAAAGCATGGAATAAAAACATTCCAGAGAGGAGAGAAATGGGAGAGTATATTGTCTGAACTGGGCCAATGACCAGCAATAAAGTTTTAAGGAATTCAGGTGCTTTTAGTCTCTCAGAACAACTGAAATCCAAATGCTGGAGTCAATGATTTCTCTCTATCCAAACTGATGTATTGCACAAAGCCTGAAGAAAGAAATTAGTTGCTCATTAATCTATGAACCTTATTTGAAGCAGATATCCACCTACCTGTGTCATAAATAGTAAAACAAGCACAGTATCTCCGTTATCACCGTGCAATAAACATACATTTAGGAAAGGGGAAATTTTACAACCCAGTCCTATGCATGCCAATATAGAACTAAGTCCTACTGAGTCACTGGGTTTACTTCCACATCAGGGTACACAAGACTGCAAAACAAATCAGAGGTCCAGTGGCTCCTGAAAGACTGACAACATTTACTTGTGGTTTAGTGGGCAAGGTGCCCTGACCTGGATGGCCCAGGTTAGCCAGATCTCATCAGAACTCAAAAGCTAAGCACAAAACAACACAAACAACCTTTATTGGCATAACAAGGTAAGATACAACAAAACACCCGAGCGAGATTTGAGGGGAAAATCAAAAGCTAAGCAGGATCGTCCTTGGTTGGTACTCGTATGGGAGACCACCAAAGACATACAGGGGCTGTTGCCTGCATAGAGGCAAGCAACAGCAAGCTACCTCTGTTTCTCTCTTGCCTTGAAAAACCTTTGGGCTAACATTAGTCAGCTATGACTTGAAGGCACTTTCGACCACCAGTGGGATCGGAGAGGCCCAGGTTTAAATCCCACTCTGGCATGGAAACTTGCTGGGTAACTTTGGTCCAGCCACACACTCTCAACCTAACCTACCTCACAGAGTTGTTGTGAAGACAAAAATGGAGGAAAGAGGAGGACAATGAAACCTGGCTTGGATCCCCACTGCGGAGAAAGGCAGGGTATAAAGGAAGTAAATGAAATAAAGTGGTAAGGAGAAAATCCCAGGCAAGTTGAGCAGAAAACCATTGATTGAGAGCATTCTTTAAAAAACACACACCAAAAACTCTCATGTCTGTGATCTCTAGCTGTACCCCCTTCCCTTTGATCAGTTTCTGAAGAAAAGTAACACTTTGAGGCCAAGATGCCCACTATTAATAATAGCTTCATAATGGTTAAACGCAAAACATGTCGTTTTGCTTGTTGCCTTTGTTGATACATCTGCACCATAACATCTGCTTTGGGAACAGTATAACTTCTAAAACAAAGCCCACCACGATTTGCCTCATGAAGAATTAATGACTTCTGTTAATACACCCTCTTACAGCAGAAGAGAAGAATGTGAGCATGTATGCGTGTGTGTGTGTGTTATTGCTCGCTTCTCTCTCAATCGTTTCACTCCAGGCACTGCTTGGAAACACATTCTGCAAAAAAGCCAAACTTATCACTAGGGAGGAAGGAGCAAAGAGGCTAAATTAAGAAAGACACTCTGGCTGCTCCAGCGTGAAGGGGAAAGATGACAGAAAGTTCCCAATTATGTCACTGGAGGCATATTCTGTAAGCTTTTGAGGTGTGAGATGTATGCCAAGAGGAATTACACGATTAGGAACATGCTCTGTTTTGAGGTTGCCTTTGGGGCCAAATAAACTATGTAAGGTGTTTTTGTTTGTGTGTTTATTTTTTGTGAACATATTATTCTTTTATGAAATGTACTTTTGTTTTTTACAAAAAGGACAAGTTGTTGTCCTTGAATCTGACAATGTAAATGTCACTGGATAAGGGAAAGGGGGAGGGAGGGAGGGGGTTTAATAGGGAATGGATATGTGCAAACAGAGTCAACATTAACACCTGGAGTTAAGCCAAAGACTTTGCAGAAGTAGGGTTGAAGAGCTTTAAAAGGGTTGTGACAAGCTTATCAATATATCTCATTCTGGTTTGAGGGGAATTACAACCAACACACTAACCTCACATCCAGTTATTCACCAGAAGTGATGTTGTGTAGCAGAAGACCTGGGGTATCTATTCTGGACCCAGACCCAGAGTGTGAATCAAACCTGCACAATGGAGCCAAGGATGTTTCTACAAACCTGGGAGAACTCTCAGTTTTGCAGGAAAATCTGAAAAGTCGGGGGGGGGGTTGGTCAGGGGTTTCAAAAACCCTGAATCTGGAGAGCTGATACGGGCACTTCTGTACAAACTGCAGCTTAAACAGAAATGCTGAGTTCCTATTTAACTGGACAAAGAGTGAAAAAACTACCCACAGTGGGGAAAATGTCCAAGGAGTATGAGTAAAAAATAGCTTAAAATGTATGCATTTTGCATTTATACCCTGCCTTCCCTTTAAGGCAATGTATATAGAGTTCACCAGGTAGGAATACAGACATTGGCCAGAAATGGGCCTTCTTAAAGGGCTCGCATTACATGGTGGGGCTCCCCTTGTCCTTTGTGATGGCTCTCTTAGCTATCATTTTAAGAAGGTTACAGTAAGCCTTTCCCTTCATAATTCAAGCACTATTTGCTCAGCTTTAGCATCATTTGCCTTCAAGCCATGCCCTGGGCACAGACACTTCCAAATGATGCCTGACTGCTAGTGTTTCTAATGTTCTTGCTGCATTTCCCCCAAAGAATCAGAGATAAAGGGCAACAGGGACCCATCTCTTTTGTCAGAACTGACAGCCTAGCAGGGGTAGGGGGAGCAATTATGTGGCTTCCACGTTCCACCTCCAAATGAGTTTGGTTAGCAAATTCGGGACCAATATGTTGCCGCTGCCGCTGCCGCCGCCCCCATACTGGTGTTCTTGCCATCATGAATCACAAAAAAAGGCCTAGTGATCGTTTCTAATACCTGTTGTGACAGAAATCCTAAAACCTGCCAAGACTCAAGAGTGCCACCTAGAGCGCCTGGGATCTTGGATGTCTAGAGCTTCAATTAGAACAGGGGTGGCCAAACTGCAGCTCAGGAGCCACATGCGGCTCTTTCACACATATTGTGCGGCTCCCAGAATGGCAGCTGGGGAAGCAAAGGGGAGCCATGCTTTCCCTCCCTCCCTCCCATCTATTTGCTTTCTTTGTTTCTCTCTCTCTCTCTTTCTTTCCACCTCTTTCCTTCTTTCTTTTCACCTCTCTCTCTCTTTCTGTCTCTCTTAGACAAATAAATATCATTAGCAAACAAATAAATGTCATTATCAATATCTGTTTTTACCCCTTTTGCTTTTATTTTGGCACTCTCATTTAATGTTCATAAAAAGCTAATGTGCATATTTTTAAAATAAAAGTGTGCGTAATATTTGTTCATGTCTTGTGACTTTCAAACATCTGATGTTTATTCTATGTGGCTCTTACCCTGAGCAAGTTTGGCCACCCTTGGATCAGAATGAGGTATTCACTTCCATTCCACATTGGATCATCCTGGCAGACACAATCCCTTTTGGACAAAGGAAGATCTTTTTGTTAGGGACTTTCAGAGCCATTACCAGGTGCTTGATGGAGGTTGAGACTAAATTGTATATGGCTCTGATTGGTAAAAGTAGCCTCTGACATCAGAGATGGGGATTTGCGTGGGATTGGAAAAATCCACCTGTCATTCTTAGAAAGGAGGCTGGTAGGTCCATCTGCATTTATCATAAATATCTACACATCTAGGATTTTCCCTTGTCTTCAGTTTTCAGTGGAAACAGGATCCACAGGAAGTTGAGTAGGGGTCAAGAACTCCTTCGACTTCTTGTTACCACAAGGAACTCTGCACATGCTCTGAGGAACTTAACATAAGTAAAATGTGTTTAACTTACTTAGTTCAACTGTATTGCTTAACATTTATTTGAATACCTCTGTGCTGTTGTGGCTGTGTGTTTTCCTCCCGTATCCATTCCTTTTTAAACCCAACCACCCTTTCCCGCTTTTTCTCTTTTACAATAAACCTTTTTATGAAGACTTTTGCCTTTGCTTAGTACGGTCTATTTCTCTGGAATACTTCTCTTAATCTCTTCACCACTAAACCCTTCTCAATCAGGGCTAGACTCAGACTGTCAGTATTAGACAATTCTCAGTCAGGGCAGAATTCAGGCTGCCGTCTCCTCAGCATTCAGTTCTCAAGTTTTTCTCTGCTCAACTGATGCTAACCAATCAATTTTTTGGGGGGGAGCAGCCTGTCACTCAAGGCTTCCGGGCTCTGTGAGGAATTAACCCATCACAGTCCATTACCTGTTCACATAGCACTTCTGAGATTTTAAAGTGGAGTCTGTCACAACTGCCATCTCAGTGGGTCGGTCTAGATGTTCTCAGGAGATTCTGAGTGGTGACAGCTGGTTATCAGGGTACTTTCCAAGGAACCCTTGATCTAAGAGAGTTTCCCAGTGAGGATAAACCATTTCCCCCTTCCTACCACAACACCTGTCTTCCTCGTTCATGCCCCAAGGAAACCTGTGCTGATGCCAATATTAGCAACAGCCCAAGGAAAGGAAGTCAAGGAAATGTCTTACAGTGCAATCCTAAACACTAATCATAATCGTGAAGTCCACTCAGTGGGTCTTGCTCTCAGGAAAGAGTTCTTGTAGGGTTGCCAACTCTAGGTGAGGAAACTCCTGGAGACTTGGGGGGTGGAGCCTGGTAAGGGCAAGATCTGAGGGAGAGGAGGGACCTCAGTGGGGCATTATGCCATAGAGTCCACCCTCCAAAGCAACCATTTCCTCCAGAGGAACCAATCTCTATGTTCTAGAGATCAGCTGGAATTCCAGGACATCTCCAGGCCCCATGTTGAGGTTGGCCACTCTTGTTCTTAGGATGGCACTGTTTTGCTGGTTATCTGTTACTTACGGTTAGATCCTATCCAATGCAAATGGAGCTGTGCTTGAGGAATGAAATTTTCTCAGCTTCCCCTTCCTGCCACAACTTGCTGGGCTTCCTGAAATGCAGGTCCTGGGAGGTTAGTGGACACTTGGGAACATCTCAGTGTACCGTGGGGGGGTGGGGGTGTCCTGCAGTGATACAGGGGGAACTGGCAGACATTTTCAAGAAGCAGAAATGCTTGCATGATCAGAAGACAGGTTAGGTCCAGGCTTTGTTTCTGATACAGCAGGCATCATTGCTATTCTGGTTTAATGTTAATCAAGGAACTCTGTACATGCTCTGAGGAACTTGTTATAACATAAGTAACATAATAAATCCACCTGTCATTCTTAGAAAGGAGGCTGGTAGGTCCATCTGCATTTATCATAAATATCTACACATCTAGGATTTTCCCTTGTCTTCAGTTTTCAGTGGAAACAGGATCCACAGGAAGTTGAGTAGGGGTCAAGAACTCCTTCGACTTCTTGTTACCACAAGGAACTCTGTACATGCTCTGAGGAACTTGTTATAACATAAGTAACATAATAGCATCATTGCTATTCTGGTTTAATGTTAACAAAACGCCTATCAACCAATACATAGCCCCTCCATATGAATCCCGAGTTATTACAAGCCACTGTAATACATTTTTGGGGCACAAAACATATAGATAAAAAGGGACCACAGTGCAAACTATTACTGCTACTACTTTCAACAGCTGCACTTTGATGATGTTCAGTGCCTGCATAAGCATATAATGAATCAGGAAACGGAGTTAACAGCTCCTTTCAATTGTCTTGTACCGAGTATTATCTATTCCACAGTGAACTGAATTTAAAGAGAACCATTTGGCCTGAGTACACGCCAGGGTCAGGAAAATGTGAACACTATATTTATTTGAAGACTCTCAGCAAATCCTCCAGAATCAATGGCCAATTCTGAAAAGATGCAGGTGAAAGCAATCTGAACTTATTCAAGTAACATTTCTTTATTATTGTTTCCAATAATCTAAGCCACGGTGTGAAGAATACAGGTTTCCTCTACACAGTTCAGCCTGTATATCTCCATTTACACTGGAGATTGTTTACAAGAGAAGAGGAACCCCCAGCTTCTGTAACTAAGGGAGAACTATGGAGTGCCAGTTCCTGGATTTTGGACAAGGGTCCCCATAACCTGGAACAGGCAAGGCGTGCAAATTGAAAGTTATCTCACATTGCCTCAGATTTTTGTGATGTTCTTTGCATCAGTGAGCCTTGTGCTGGTCTTGGAATCCTCTGTGAAACTATGATAGAAGGTAATAGCCAAACCTTCTTATTCTATTGGGTCACTCTAAAACCACCTGTCTCGACATAAAATTAGAATCACAGTAAGAGTTCCTGGTTGCCTTAAGATTAAACCACCACTCATATTAGGGTTGCCATATGCCTCCTGGGGGTGGGAGATCTCCTTTCCCTGTGGGCCTTGCCCGCCATAATACCAGGAGAAAGGGGGGGGATTGCCATTAGCAACCATGTGATGTCACTTCCAGGGTAACCCAGAAGTGATGTCATCCCTCTCTAGGAATCGCCAGTAACTCTACAGTTAAAACCACAGAGCTTCCCTAGACAGGTGTGACATCACTAATGGCAACCCCTCTATATTCCTGGTCCACCCAGTCTCCTGCTGGTTGCTAGGCCAGCAACCCTACATTGTACACAAGATACAGTATGGCAAAGAACACAATTCCTACAGCCCCTTTGCAACAGGATTCTTATACATGGGTTGCCCTGAAAGGATTGTGGAGACATGGCAAGATATGTCCTATGGTGCTGACCCAGTAAACACTACCGTTATTAGGATATCATTGTTTAGCCCATTATGAAACTTTTCATACAAACTCCTAGAAGAAAAGCTCCCAGACCCAATAAGTGGCATTTCTCCACTTCTTCTCTTGTAAAGAAGGCCACTGTGTTATTGCCCTAAGCATCTATGAGATGGCACCATGGTACATGGTGACACTTTCTTCTCACCTCCTTATTTATTTCCTGCCCACCTTCTAATGTTTAATGTTTTTCTTGGGAAGCTGAATGCTCACCTCTGCTGTGGCTGGAATGTATGTTTCTTACCATTAGCTTTTATAAGCCTTTCAGCCAAGGCAGAGCAGCTTCAAGGGCTTCATCCCAGAGATATACTCCACTACTGATGATACCTATCTCTGGCGCAATGCACCTTCCTCTTATGCAAAAGGTAGCCTCTTGAATCATAGGAAGAAAGGGACTTTGTGACAGGGGATGGAGATTTAACCCAATTATCTTCAAGCTGCATGTTGAAGGCCCTTTCGACCACCAGTGGGCAGAGTCTCACACTAGGATCGGAGAGGCCCAGGTTTAAATCCCACTCTGGTATGGAAACTTGCGGGTAACTTTGGTGTGTGGCTGGCCACACACTCTCAACCTAACCTACCTCACAGAGTTGTTGGGAAGACAAAAATGGAGGAAAGGGGAGGACAATGAAGCCTTCCTCTTATGCAGGAGATGGAGATTTAACCCAATTATCTTCAAGCTGCATGTTTCCTACGTTTCCCCTGTTCCCTACCAGACTACCAGGAGAATCCTGATCAGTAGTGAGCTTTCCTACAGGAAAAGCCTGGCTAACATAACACCGAGTAGTGGAGTCCGGGCGATGACGAAATCGCAGAGGCATGGTGGCGTGTCGGCGCGGCGCAGCGGAGCCGGAAAGGACGTGAGCCGGAGCTGCGGCTGGTGCGGGGCCACACACCGAGATGGGTCCGCCAGAGAGAGCCACCGACTTAAGACCTGTTCCGAGGCGCCGGGAGAGGAAGAACGCCGAGAAAGGGTACCATCTGAAGCCCGCTGGAGGAGCCATATAACAACTGGACTCTGCTGCCTGGGTGCCGATAGGCAGTCACTCCCCTACAAAAAATGTGGCCCTAGATAGGAAACAGAATTGTCTGTAAACCGCTCAGAGACCCTTCGGGGTTAGAGCGGTATATAAACTGAAAGTTAAATAAATAAATAAAAGCAAATTAGTGGCAGTGGACCACCATATCAACCTCCACCCCTGTTCTCTTGCCACAGACAAGACTTCCTACTCGCTTACTTTGCCTCTAGGCTGGCAGTGGTAAGGCCAGTCAGCATTCTCCAGAGGC
This sequence comes from Gekko japonicus, assembly GCF_001447785.1. Taxonomy (NCBI): domain Eukaryota; kingdom Metazoa; phylum Chordata; class Lepidosauria; order Squamata; family Gekkonidae; genus Gekko; species Gekko japonicus. The sequence continues at coordinate 486,890 of NW_015163638.1, read as the reverse complement.
CCAGATTTGCCAGAGGCTTCATACCAATCCCTCTCCTAAAATAAAGTCACAAGATTGCCACAAATAACTGCTTTATTACTAAATCATCCAATCGTCTCGTTTTCCACAGGGTGCAAGCATCCACTGTATGGCCCTAACAACGTACAGATTGGGGATATAACTCCAATGGAAGAAGCAGCCACAGAGAATGATCAATTTAGACATACCTTAGATTAAGATGTGTAGAAGCTCTCGTTCACTCTCTTACTCTCGTAGCCCATCGGATCTATTCTCTTACCAGCGATGGTCTTCTACTTTTTCGTTTTAATTTGGGATTACCATTAGTTGAGGGAAACTAAAAAGTTAAAGAAAGTATGATTATGTGAAGAGACTTAACCACACTACATTCAATTTAAGCACATGCAGCTTCCCTCCAGATTAGTAAAAGTTTCCCTTGCTCGAAAGCCAGTCGAATCCGACTCTAGGGGGCGGTGCTCATCTCTATTTCCAAGCCAAAGAGCCAGTGCAGTCCAAAGACGTTTCCATGCTCATGTGGCCGGCATGACTAAACGCCGAGGCACACGGAACACTGTCACCTTCCCACCAAAGCAGTACCTATTTATCTACTTGCAATTTCTTGCTTTCGAACTGCTAGGTTTGCAGCACTGGGGTCTCGACCTGCCGAGCTACCGACCTTCTGGCCTGCAGCTCAGTGTCTTAAACTCTGATTACCTCTTTCCAAATGGACCAAATCAGTTATCTTATCTGGCCATTTATCTCCCCTCCCATAAGGTTTCTTTCTAGAGCAGTGATCTCCAGCACAATTCCCACCAATGGCACACAACTTCCTCTTCCCCAAAGCAAAGAACCAATGCTGAAGAACCCAGGAGCGGGTGCGTCTTCAGGGGACACTTATTCAGAAACCGCTACCTCCACCATGGGGGATGTTTGGCACCTCCCAGTTTTTTTGCAATTGGTAGCTGCTGATTGCCAAAAAATAAATAAAAATGCTGCCATTGAGACTGGGACCAGTCTCCAAAACCCCCAACCTTGTTGAACCTTTTGCAACTCCTGCTCTTGAACATCTTAAGTTCATACTAATGGAACAGAAATCAAGGATCTGTATTAATCTTTAAATTACAGGTGCTTACACCCTAATTTAGCTAAGGCTGCACAGAACAGAGAGAATGAAAAGCTTTAATCCTTCTACCTCCACATAGTTTTGCTAGTTAGATGCTACCATTAATGACATACCTTTAGCCAGCATGCTTGTTTAGGATCCACTGCCAAACCTGTGTCTCTTAATACATGGCTAAAGTTGGAAGGGACCACCAGGGTCATCTAGTCCAACCCCCTGCACAAAGCAGGAAATTCACAACTACCTCCCCTCCATGCCCCAGTGACCCCCGCTCCATGCCCTGAAGATGGCCAACAACCAAAACAAAACAAAACCCAGGATCCCTGGCCACACTGGCCTGTAGAAAATTGCTTCCTGACCCCAAAATGGTGATCGGCATTTCTCTGGGCATGTAAGAAAGGGCCACGAGAACTAAGCATTGATGCAACCCTGCAGACTCAAGTTTGTCCTCAGTTTTTAGTTGTACTTCAGATTTTTAGGTGAACACTTCAAACAAAGTAGAGCTGATGCATCACATTTCCTTACTTCATTTACACCTTGCTTTCCTCCCCAATGGTGACCCAAAGTGGCTTACGTCATTATTTCCTACAAACCTGTGAGGTAGGTTAGGATGAGTGCGTGCGCAAGACTGGCCCAAAGTCACTCAGCAAGCCACCATGGCAGAGTGGGGATCTGAATCTTGGTACCGCAGATCCTAGTATGTCACTATAACCACTACACTACGTATCGCACCAGCTCTTCTTTCTTGCTATGCATTTCCTCACTAGCAAGTGTGCAGTAGTAATTTTAAATCTGTAAGGTACTCTGACAGGATATCGGTTCTGAGAATACAACAAATACTCTAGCACGCTGGACAAATGAGACGGGAGGGTCATTTCCCTAACTTGATCGACGTGCACATGCAGATGTTTTTCATGAGTTAAGTATAAAAAGGAATTCTGATGACGTTGAGCACTTTAATCTAGCAATGACGGCATTAATAGAAATAGCACAATCACATAGTGGGGATCTGAATCTTGGTACCGCAGATCCTAGTATGTCACTATAACCACTACACTACGTATCGCACCAGCTCTTCTTTCTTGCTATGCATTTCCTCACTAGCAAGTGTGCAGTAGTAATTTTAAATCTGTAAGGTACTCTGACAGGATATCGGTTCTGAGAATACAACAAATACTCTAGCACGCTGGACAAATGAGACGGGAGGGTCATTTCCCTAACTAGATCAATGTGCACGTGCAGACGTTTTTCATGAGTTAAGTACAAAAAGGAATTCTGAAGACGTTGAGCATTTTAATCTAGCAATGACGGCATTCATAGAAGTAGCACAATCTCATTCAGCAGGTCTGGGCAAAATGAATAAACGGCTGTAGAGATCTCCTTCTACTGCCACAGGGTCCACACATTCATCAGGGTATACGTGGATGTCCACCAACATAATATGTGGTAACAGGCTTTTTCCCTACCTTCTCTAACGATCTAGAATACAGATGGATGCCAATTCAGAGCTGCTAGCCTGAATCAGCAATGCTTACTAACACAGGAAGACGTTCTAGGGACCTGGGCACACGGGCCGGATATCGCGGGGGGGAGGCGTGGCTAATTGCCCCGGCGCAGTCTGATGCGCGATTACGCCATCAGACACGCCGGCGGCACAGCACGGGTCCTTCCCTCGGCACCAGAGGGTAAACGAGGAACCGGAGGGGAATGCCGCGCGCCAGCACGATCACACCACGGGTGTCTGGAGGCAGCCCATGGCAAATGTTTACGTACCTTGGAGGTACTAGTTTTTAAATGCGCATTGTCGGCGGTATGCCACGGGTGCGCTCCACTTCCCAGATGTTGGGGTGTGATCGCGCCCGGATAATCCGCCCACCTTCCGTGCCTCTCCCGCGGCAACTTTGCCGTGTGACCGGGGCCTATGATAGTTTAAGCAAACTCTCTGTTGACAATCTAAGGCACAGATCCACACTGTGGTACCTGTGGGCACCACGGTGCCTGCCCACACCTTTCCTGGTGCCCACAAAGTGTTTTTAGAAAGTGGACGGCGTTCAATGTGGCTTCTGCCCAGAAGGGCTTTTGATTAGCCATTGCCAATCTGACTGGCTGTGTAGATTTAAAAAAACAAAACAAAACATTAGTTTGGCAGCACCTGCCACCACAGCACAAAGATCTTTAGTACATTACTGAAGCTAAGTTGTGTGTATACAAGAAAATGTTTTACAACAACGTGTTTGTTTCAAAAGGCACCCTGTAAAACAGAGCTTCTGCCTGAAACCTTGAAGTGTTACTATTAGAGTTATGCATAATTGTTTGCACTCCCTGACATTTTGCAATACAATCTAGAACAAGAGGGTTTTTATATCTCGCTTTTCTCTACCCTAAGGAGTCTCAGAGCGGCTTACGATCACCTTCCCTTCCTCTCCCCACAGCAATCACCTTGTGAAGTAGGTGGGGCTGAGAGAGTTCTGAGAGAACAGTGACTGGCCCAAGGTCACCCAGCAGCCTTCATGTGGAGGAGTGGAGAATCAAATGGGCTTTCCAGATTACAGTCTGCTGCTCTTAAGCACTACACCACGCTGGAGGTCCCCCCTCTGTGGCAGCCATTTTGTGGTTGGGTCCACCTCCAGCAGCCATTTTATGGTTGCACCCACCACTATGTATCAGAATTCCAAAGGCAGCCATGGGCTCAAAAAGTTTGGGAACCGCTGATCTAAGGCTTTTCTTCTGCTACTGTATGCTTATAGCTGATTTTTAATTGCACCTCTCTCTGTACATCCAAGGTACTGTTTACATGATCACTGCCCTAAGATGGTGGGAGGGGATGCAAGAGTTTTTCATTACCCAATGGATTTTGCACATTATTCAACTTTCTCTGCTTATTCCCTTAGATAAGTTGAACATGTCATGTATGCCTTATTGTTCTCACATCTAAATGGGACCTCATACTCAACAGTATTCAGTTTACAGAATTCCTTCCCTTCAAAAAGCTGGGGGGGGGGCAGGGCAGAAGAGGTCATGCGTGTTCCCTTTCTCCTCTTCTTTCTTCAGCATTCCTTTACAGTACACGACAGAGTATGCAGCAGTATAGAGACATCCTACATTAAAGCCAACATTTATGTATGTGGAAACATATGAAATTGTCTAATGAGTCAGACCACTAGTCCAGCTGGCTCAGCACTGTGTCATCTGAATGGAAGCTGCTTTTAGAGTCTCTTTCTCAGTACTTACTATCTCAGGTCCCTTTTCAGTGTGGATGCAAGGGCCTGGGTTTGGAAGTCTCTGCCTGCCAAGCATATGCTCTGTCACTGAGCCACACTCTGTCCCACAAACACAGTGCTTATGATGGACAAAACCACTGCAAACCTGCAATATGGAATTTCAGCTGGCATACTGAGATGCACTAAGACATGCCACAGGAATGCATACAGTTACAGCAGGGAGGAAATATACATTTCAGAAGGAAGAGCCATGGTCTCAAAGGAGTTAAACAAACTGAAGAATTTGTGTAGAACCATCTGGAGCCATATGTTTTTCCTGCTTATTCAGTAAAAGTAATTACTTTGATGAGGAACAAACTTACTTCAAATGCTGCGATCAATCAGAAGACAATAAAATATGAAATCCTTTGAATCCAGCCTCATAAAACCACCAGATGACATCATGCAATATATATTTATGTTCAATAATTCACTGTTGTGTGGATACCTATCCTTAGTATTCACGCAGACATTAAAGGGTTTCTGTAACTCCTATGTCTATCAAGTACAAATATTTGACCTGACCAAAACTTCCCCCCTTGAAATAAAAATAAAATTATGAAAATGTCAGTTCTCTTATCTTTAAAACTAACTGTTATGATTTTCAGAAAAATCCAGCCTTACTTCTTGGATGCTATTAAAAAGGCTGCTCATGACCCAGAAAATTATTCTGTTTTATTCCATATCACACTGCTATGCAGACATATGCAAACCAGGACTGAAAGATTAAGTGGTAAAGCCATGTCCATAGAAGAAAGTGGCTTTGGGGGAGCAATGCAATAGCTGTTTTCATTAAGAACAGCAGGGGAGTTCAGTCACAGCAATTTAAGTCAACCTCATAATTTTCAAACATCTGAAAGATGTCCCACAAGTCATTATAAATCTTCAGTTCTCTCAAGTCTATGGCCGCTATAGCTTTGGATACATATTCTGGCACTATCTGTAACCTGAAATCCTGGCCCCTTGAAAGGGGTCTGGAAGAAAAAAGTGCATTGAGATTAGCAAATATATATGGGTACAGTAGTTATTGTAGAATGTCTTCCAATAGGATGAGCTGATGGCTCTGAAAAAACGCATTACCATGATGCAACCTATGGGTATTCTCCACCCCACCCCACCCCAGTGGCTCAACTCCATGTCTTAATTCGGAGATGCTCCAGTGTGCACACTGATTACTTCTACATACAAGCAGCTTCTCTCATTGTAATGGTGGAATCCAAACCACAGGCACATTTCTTTCAGCAATGGAGCCTCCATGGCCATAAGCAATCTCCAGGTCAGGCTGCTATACTTTTTAAGACTACCAGAAAATTGGAAGCGGATTTGTAATGACATGATTTTGCTCCTTGATCTTTGTAATGACATGATTTTGCTCCTTGATCTCCTGCTCCAGAAATATTCACTGGCACCATTCTCAGAACCCTGAAGCAGATGTGTTATGAAATGGTGAAGCTGCGGCAGGTACGCCACACCTCACAATGACCTGTAAGTGGGGTAGAATATGATTGCGTTAGAAATTGCAACATGAAAACTGTTTGCTGTTTGTCTCCTGGAATTTGCATGGACAACATCTCCTTTCAGCGCAAGCCACTTCTCTTGCTACCCGACGTAGTAGGAAGATGTGCTGACAAGAATCCTTTATGATGTGACCGCATCCGCCTTGGCAAGGTACTGTGATGTCTTGTGAAATGGAGAGTGTGGGCTCGTCTGATAACACTTCACTTGGCAAGGTATGCGAATACCAGGAGACAGTCTGCTGCAAGCTTGACGTTCTTTTGAATGACGGGAGCCAACAGCAGCGAGGGGATTTAGTGCCAGATTCGGTCACCAACTTGTCTCTGACACAGAGAGGATGCTCTAATGAGCACAGGCCACAGGGCAAGAGCTGTTGCAGGGAAGAACTTCTCCAAGCATCCCACCCTACCGGAGCACAGGGAACACAGCCATGTACCCCTGCACGGCTTGAGAGCCAGGATGGCCATTCAGCAGCACTGCGGAGTCTGTCCTTTTAGCAGAAGGCTGTTTGTTATGTCAGCTCTGCTCCTGTAATGAACTCTACTTTTACCATCGCACGTAGCTTCTTGTGCCATAAATCCATCCTTAATCCTCTTTGTGACAGGAACTTCCCTGCATGGGAGACATTCAGTACTGTCCTTGCTCACACACGGTATCCCACTCAGGCCTGGGCAAAGCGGCCTCTTCCAGACAGCCTTCTCTTTTTCCCTTTCAGCTCATGTCATCCCCTTTTGTCCTATGTTCTCTTTTACATTCTATCTACCCCCGTTACCAGTTTCCAGCAGTGCAGACTACTTAAGCAGAGGTACACTCTTCTAAGACCACCGAAGTCATTAAAAGAATGTTAACTCTTAGGATGGCACTTTAAGTCTCCTATTTCCTGTCTCTCTGTCCAACTAAGGCAGTAGGACGTTTTTTAAAAAAACAAACAAACCCTGCTTTATTTCTGCCCCCACAAATATGAAAAACCTATATCATACCTTCCTTCCAGGTGTTCATAGCAGCATACATGTCCCCTCTCCTCATTTTACCTATATGGTAGTCAGGTTAGTTTGAAAGTCGGGCCAACTTTTATTTTTTTCCCCCCTCCTTTTCTTTCTGTTCCTTCTCTATGCCCTTTTTTTTTTTAAAAGAACTTCTTAGCCTGCTTCGTGCTAAGTAACGTTTTCTTGTGTTTCAGATGAAGAAATTTTATATATATATACTGTTAATCACCCAATCCCTGCAGTACAGGGCTCTGGGCGATGTACATCATTCATAAAAACATCAAGATAAAACAATTAAAACATTAATAAGACATTTCAAACAAAAGATGGTGAATATTAATTTATCCTATTAACATAATAAAAGCCAATGTTGGATCAGGCCAATGGCCCATCTAGTCCAACACTCTGTCACACAGTGGCCAAAAATACCAGGCGCTATCAGGAGGTCCAGCAGTGGGGCCAGGACACTAGAAGCCCTCCCACTGTTGACCCCCCCCCCCAAGCACCAAGAATATAATGCATCACCTGCCCCAGCCTGCTGGCCACTTTGCGGGCAGGGGGGAAGAGGGTAAAACAGATATGGAAAGCAGCTGGGGCAGGAAGGGTGCCAGCTATGATGGAGACCGTCACTGTCCTCAACCAAAGGCCTGGTGGTACCTCTCTGCCTTACAGGCCCTGCCCCAGGTTGGGAAACTCCTGGAGATTTGGGGATGGAGCCAGGGGAGAACCGGGACCTCAGTGGCCATAGAGCCCACCCTCTGAAGCATCCATTTTCTCAGCTTATCTCTGGAAATAAGCTGTAATTCCGGGGGGATCACAGGGTCCCACCTGGACGTTGGCATCCCTAGGCTGAACATACCAAAAACTGCTTTATTCTGATAAGCCCACTGGTTTACCTTGCATAGCACTGTCCATGTTCACTGGTTGCAACTCCTCAGGATCATCAGGGCGAGGAAGATACTTCTAAGCAGTTGCTGTCCAAATTCCTTCAGCTAGAGATACCAGGGTTTGAACTTGGGACCGTAAGCATGCAAACCAGAAGTTCTGCCACCAAGCCACAGTCCTCTCCACCAATAGAAAGATGCCTGCTTTGTGGGGGGGACACCTGTTTTGTTTTTAGCAACTGGATGACAAGGAGGTATTCAAGAGGTGAAGCCTTCCCTAATATGGAGATGCAATTCTGGGGGAAACTACTTCTGGTATATAGTTCTTAAAGGGAGCCTTTGTTGGGAAAGGACACTGCACTAGACTAGCTGCCAAGTCCTATTCCAAGTCATTCCTTATGCTATGCTTCAGTTCTCTTTATTTTATTTATTTATTTGCATTTTTGCCCCGCCCTCCCCGCGAACGGGCTCAGGGCGGCTTTCACAGGGTTCTCTCTGGTGGTCCTAACACACTGGTTATTTAATTCCAATTGTGTTCACTGTACTGGCTCACCCTGTGTAATCCACCTTGAGTTCCTATGAGAAAGGCGGACTATAAATAACATAAATAAATATATTCCCCCTCTGTAAATTAAAGTGCATTGAGTTTATCTGGTTAGTTATTCTTTGGGGACAAGCAAATAAGGCCGCAAGACTAGGCAACATCACGGTGGAGCATTTTTGTTGTTGTTGTTGTTTGCCAAGAAGTCACAGCTGACTTATGGCGAGCCCTGGTGGGGTTTTCAAGGCAAGAGACGTTCAAAGGTGGTTTGCTATTGCCTGCCTCCGTGCCATGACCCTGGTATTCCTTGGAGACCTCCCATCCAAATACTGACCAAGAATGACCCTCCTTATCTTCCGATATCTGATGAAATCAGGCTAGCCTGTGCTATCTGGGTCAGGGTGTGTTGTATGTTACTGCTGCAAAAATAAACCCAAATCAGCAACCACCCTTGCACCTTCTGAATAAGTCCCTAAATATATATGATCTCCAGGCATTAGAAACAGTCCAGCACAGTGCTCTCTGCCCTTCCGGAAAGTCATCCCACTGTACATTACCCATTTGCTGGGAAACAACTCTTATAAACACCTGAGTACCTGTTAGAGCTAACCCCATTTTAGACGAGAAAGGGTATTTTTCCTGATAGAATAAGCAGGCCAGGAGAACTGCTTTACAGTACCCATGAGAGCTCTGCAAAAGAAGACTGGTAATCGTCCTGTCTTAAACACCACCTGTCTCCGGGAGTGGTAATTAGCTGGTAATGCTGGGGAAAGTGTCATGCATTAGCCAGCAGAAACACTATATTCATTATCAAACAAACAACAAATAAAGGGATATACATATACAATGGAGTCAGACCATTGGTCTATCAAGGTCAGTAGTGTCTGCTTTGATGGAAGCAGCTCTCCAGGGTCCCAGACAGAGATCTTACACATCATTTACTGTCTGATCCTTTTAACTGTCGATGTTGGGGAGAGAACCTGGAACCTTCTGGAAGCAGAGCAGACGCTCTACAAAGAACTGTCCCCACATAAGAAACTGAAGTGCCAAGATAGACTCAAAGGTTCATTTAATCCAACACCATCTCTCTTTGGCCAGCCAAATGTACAAAAGAATACCATAACAAGGGCAAGATGAGAACCCACGGTTACTTATCCCCTGACAATAGGCAAAGATATACTGCCTCTGACCATGTAAGCTCCATTGCCATCAGTGTTCATGCATTTGAGAGAAAGTATCTCTCATATAACTTGGGAAGATAAAGAATGGCAGACTACTGTTGATAGGGTCAGATGTTCAGGCCCAAGGACAGGCAAATACCTGTGGCAGGTAGGCAGCAGTAAAGGAGACTGAGCAGGTAAATGGCAGTGGGCAGACTAAAGACAATTATTAGTGCAGGGGCCCAGAGGCTGAGCCTGATTGCCTCACTCAGCAACAGACTGAGGAAAGGCAGCTGATTTGAGGGCACTGTATCAAGCAGGAGCACTGAATTGGCCCCCTGGCATCACTTAACTCTAAGGGCGGAAGGATTCTGGCCATCTGTACAAGTGTCCCAGCTGGGAGATCCTGGCACAAGCGCCTGGTAGTGGCAGATTCTCAGCACAGATCTCATAAGCTTCTCAAATGAATGAGAGAGGCTCTTGAGATTTTAGGATTTTCATTCTAGGAAATGTCTGAAGTGCAACCCATTCAGAAAAAGCAGAAATACAAACACTCAGTCGAGATTTTTGTTACTGTGGTTTCCCAAGAAGGCTACAGGCAGATTAGTTTTTGCCCCCAACAGACTCTTTCCTATAGACAATTTCACAGAAATACATGAATGAGAAGTCCTACAGCTCCCCCATATGCAGATATGTCTACTAGATCACATACAGTGAAGAAAAATAACAGTTGTGAAAAAGCCTGCAGAAAGAGCCAGTGCTGATACAAATATACACCTAGCAAAAAAGAAGAAACAAACAGTGTCCCATGCACTTCCAGAGATGCCAGCTAGTCACCCTACAAGCATAATCACCTCATCTATCTATCACATTCTGTCTTTCTGCCAAGTTCAGGAGCTGTATGGCTCTCCCCTCTTCTATTTTACCCTTACGACAAGGGCTGAAGGAGCATGACTGGTCCAAGGTCACCCAGCAAGCTTCATGTTAGAGTGGGGATTTGAACCCAGGTTTGACACTCAACCAAGCTCTCTGGCTCCTGTTGCCTCCCATACTCAAGCACCAGCCATTCATCATGAAAGTGCCCACCACATCCCACATCCCATCTACAGATGTGGACATCCCTGATATTTCAAAGCATTCCTTCCTGACTCCACTGATGAATTTAAACAACACTGGTCTGGAAGCCAGATTTTTTTTTAATGTCCTCAGTTTTGCTAGGGAGGCAAGTCTGTAACATCTTTCCTTTAATGGCTACCCATCTTCGGCTCTCCAACAGAACGACCTATCTTAGGTATACCACAAAGAAGAAAGCTCCATTTAATAAATGGGGCAAAGAGCTGCTTTCTCTAGTAGAAATAATGTATGTTCTTTACTTGTGGCAAAATAGACTACACACCATTACCGATGCAAGGAGATGAATTGTGCTTGCAGAAAAATGTGTCACAGGGGACATTATTACTTCTGTATAATGGGTGCTATCCAAGGAAGGATGAGCATGCTTACATATGATATGCCCTTATTCAGCTAGTCAGTCAGTGATGACTAACTTAAATGCCATTACTTTTCATGGAACAGTGTTGGGTGATAGTGAGATATTGAAAAAATGGTATTTAGCAGAGATAATATAGCCCAGCAGAGCCTGAGTAAAATAATTCAGACTGAGAGTCCATGTGTGATTAAAATATAAAGTTTTTACTAAATTCTAGCATGGGAAGGGTAACTGGGATGAAAATAACAAAAGAGCATAATCGGCTACATCCTTACACTACAAAGACAAAACTAGAAGAGAGAGATTATGGCTACTCTTCTTGTTTCTTCAGAACTCCAAACAAAGATGGGAAGAGAAGCCATAAAATGGTAATACACCTTGACACTTTAGTCCCAATCAAATCCCTAGATCAGGGAGAAAATTCCGGGCAATCCACATCTAAAGAACATTGGTTACATGAGAAACATGTGACTTCCTGTGAGTAACATAAACAAACATTTAACCCCAGACATACTGAGTGTTTTCAACTTGTAATATCCACAAACAGTCACAACAATCCTCAATGGGACCAGGGACATGGATTCAATCGGGCACGAAACACAGACTCCACCATATTCAGTGGGAGTTACTCCTTACATAACTATGATAATTTTAATTTCCCTCAGACTATCCTCCATGAATTTAGGACCGGAATTCCGCATGCATCAGGACTGTAGCTTAAATTCAATAAGATCTTATGCCTAAAATCTCCTTTAATGTCATGCACTTAGTATTTTTGGCGTACACCCCTTTGAAATATTGTGTTTGTTTACACAATCAGGTAGGTTGTTCCCATCATTAGTAATTTGAGGTGCCTGTTCTTTCCTCTAAGACTATTCTTCCTATCCACATCTGACCAGTATACCAAGAGCCCCAACTGAATTATTCTCTGCTTCTCAAGTGGATTATAAATCCTCTTCCTTGCTGAACCTTAAAAAAAAAATTCCTGTAGAATTCTTGGCATCTAAAGAATCCTTGGAAGCCCAAGCTGCCACAAATAGGTTTACCGTAATTAGCTTAGTGTTTGCACATTCAAACCAACTTCAAAAGCATTTGCACAAAAACCACTTGTGGCAACAAAGATGGAGTCATTAGTGGGAGGACAGGAGCTATAAAAACAAATGTTGCCAAATGCTTAGAGCTGGTTCTCATTTAAGCAGATAAAATGGTGTTAGAACCAGAAATTACATTATTTGCTTTCATAGCAGTCTGTCTGTGTTCTCTACAGCTGATTCCACAAATGCTATCTAGGCAATTTACTCAGAAGTTGGTTTTCTTCTACATTTAAAAGCAGTATTTGATTGTTGAAGGTAGTGCTCTATAGGCAAAGTTACTGTTAACTTTTCCATTTTCACAATACAAACTGGAGTAGGTAGGTACGTAGGGAGGGAGAAGCAGTTTGGCTTTTTTTAATGACACCAACATATATCAGAAACATCCCCTGCTGCTGAGTTACTGAATCCAGCCAAATAAATTTAGAGTCCAGGGTCACCTTTAAGACCAACAAAGGTTTATTCAAGGCATGAGCTTTCATGCACACTAGACTCTAAATTTCTTTCTACTGCTTCAGACCAACACGGCTGACCACCTGGATGAAACCAGTCAAGAGAGACAAGATTCAAACATCATCTCCAGAATCTTTTTGTCTTGCTTTCCAATTAAATGCATATAAAACATGCAAACATTTCCTATCACACACAAGAGATGCTCTCTCTGTCTACAAGAAACACATTACAGACACCAGAAAACCGTTTCCTGCCTGACCAGAGATTTATTTGTATTGCTCAATCAATGTATTCTTAAATAAATCTTCCCCGTAGTACACAGACACTCATCCCCTTTTCTTTTGGCGCAGTGGGGTTTTAATACTTCTCAGCATCGAGCGTTTATTTTGCGCAAGGGTCTCGCCGCGGCCACGGAAGAGTTAAAATGGCTCCCCTGGATATTTGGTCTCGCACCCGTCGCTCTCCATCCCCGCCTTCCAGGTAGGCTCGTGTGCCAGGGCTGCAGCATGCCTTTCCAGCGGGCCGCGCTTCCCGACACCGATCCATCGCACGACCCGCGTTCCCCGCACAGCCCGCGGAATCCACCGCACCGGGAGAAGAAGCCGCGCATCCTTCGCCGCGTCCTTCAGGCAGCCCGCGAACGCAACGGGTCTCCCGGCACCTACGGCATCCTCTGCCCCAGGTGTCATTTTAAGAGCAGCCTGTGCTGGGTTCAAGAGACGAGCTGCCTTTCACACAAGGGGAAGCCCGCCAGCCGCCGCTCAGACCCACCCCCACCCCCTATATGGTGGTGTCAGACCCCCCTCCCGGCTCCATCGCAGAGAAGTAATCTTTTCCCCATACATACATATACACATACACACCCCGGTTTGGAAACGCTCCTTGCTTTCAAATCGCGGCACGCTCTCAAAACACCGGCCTCTGTAAATCTCCCCCCGTGGAAGTCCGCAATCAAAGGCGCTCGCTCACCGCTGCGGAGGATATTATTAGCTCTTCTCCGAGCAAACCACACCGAGCGGAGAATGCTAAACACACACACCCTTTTTTTGGGGGGGGGCGGAAGACGAAAAGGGGCTCCAGGAAAGCCCTGCTGCAGCCTTTCTTCCATTCCCCCCCCCACCGCCCTCTTGGTGACGAAGAGGCTAGAAGGTGAGAGCGAGCGGAGTCCCACCTCCCTTACCTCAGGAGAAGCGCCGCTCTCTCTCAGCCGGCTGAGGAGAAGCCAGGGACTCCGCCGCGCACAAGCTGAGACTCCGCCGGCGCTGTCTGCAATCCAGAAGGCCAATCGCACATGTTGCCTGGCATCGGTCACATGACAGAGGCCGGCCAATCCCTTGGCGGCTGCCCCTTCGGTCTCCCGAGGGGTGTTCCTGACAGCTCCCAGTTTGTTCAGGTCAGACACAATGAGGCCGAGGCGCCCTCCCGGTCCCCCGCTGGGTTGTCTGCCGGGGCGGCAACGGGGAGGTCAACGGGGGTCAGGCTGGGAAAGAAGAATCCCCAGCTGGGAAAACAGCCAAGCCAAGAGGAGCCCCGAATCTTCTGGGAGTCTCTGCAAGACCAGCGGCAGCCGGACGACTTGGCAACAGCAGGGAGGACACAGGTTCCTGCAGAGTTTAGAGGCAGGATTGACACGGACTGGATTGGATTAACCGTAACTGGCCCAAAATGGGAAAGCCCAGGTTTAGCCGGGGGAGTTTTTTGACAGACTGAAAGCCTCATGAGGAAAACGGATGCGATTAATATAGATCTAGGTTGGGTAGTAGCCCTGTTGGTCTGAAGTGGCAGAACAAAGTTGGAGTCCAGTGGCAGCTTTAAGACCAACGAAGTTGTTTTCTGGGTGTATGTGCTTTCGTGTGCAAGTGTGCGTGCATGCACACGAAAGCTCGTACCTTGAATAAAACATCCAGTTGTTGTTGTTCAGTCGCACAGTTGAGTCTGACTCTTCGCGACCCCATGGACCAGATCACGCCAGGCCTTCCTGTCTTCCGCCGTCCTCTGAAGTTTGCTCAATTTCATGTTCATTGCATCTATGACACTGTCTAACCATCTCATCCTTTGCCGTCCCCATCTTCTTTGACCTTCAGTCTTTCCCAGCATCAGGGTCTTCTCCAGTGAGTGCTGAAGAGTCCCAAGCATTTCGTGGCCTAGAGAAGTGTGCGCTCTCCAATTTGTAACAAACAAAAACAGGTACCTTTGTCCATCTACAAGCACAGTCCTAGGCAGATTGATTCTGCTTTAAATCCATTGAAATTAATGGGTTTAGATTATAGTAACTCTGCATACAATTGCCCTGTTAAATGATGCTCCTATCTAGAAACATATTGTGATGTCATATTGAACTATTAGCTTTGAAACAAATATTTTTTTAAAATCCCAAAAGGATATTTTAATAAAATTTACATTTTTATTGCACAGGCCATAATCTCTTGTCACCTCACACATCGCAGTGCCAAAGTGGCAATTTTCATACATAAGTACAGTTGTAAGCAACTTTCCCTATGTGAGGAAAATGAATATTCTGCCAATAAAGGAAAAATTGCAATGGTAAGCACCGCTATTCTTTACAGATACACTAGAAGTGGCACAGGTTAATTAAATACATACAGCTATATGCTATGGAAATAGTTATATGTACGTGTTTTCTGTCTCTCTCTCTCTCTCTCTTTCTCTTAGTAGTTAAAAAATTATTTCATGGATTATGTGAAGAAAATGCTTCTTCTTGTGCCGTGGTTAAACTTTCCAGTTTGACTAGGAGAAGCAGTTATACAGGAAAAAACTTCAAAAGTTCATTATCAGCAACTATCTGGAACGTGTCAGTATGGCATAGAAGCATCCGTGAAGTCACTTGCAATGGATGAGGTGGGGCACCCCAGTGGTAAAGATAGCAACAGTATTTAGAAGATGTAGGTTTACAGAACCGTAGGACTAGGACCGTCCTCCGCAGTTATATTTTTTGATCCAGAAAGCAGATCTTTCCAAAGGAGGAATGTGTGGTTGCGAGCAGAGATACAACCTCTTCTCTGATACCATAACAGCCCTGTCTACCAACTGGTTTGGAAGTCAAGAAGAAGCAGAATCATCAGTGGAAACAAAACAACCAAATCCTTCCATCCTAAGTTCTAACCCTCATTAAATTGCACTCTTCAAATATAGGGCTGGTTCACACATACTGATTATTGCTACACCAAGATATATCACATTACTGAGCAACCTAACTGTACTTCATGGCCATTGCACTCTTTATATACAGGATAAACCCAAGTGTGCCATTGAACCTCCCAAAGATTCCTCTGTGTTCCACCTGCCCCTTGTGAATTTGCAACCCATCTGTTAGAGGGTCCCAACCCACTTTTAGTTAAAACTTGACCCATGGCATGAGAACCACTGTCCTAGCTCTTGGTGGCTTCTTATTGTGGATTTTTGATCTGCACAGGAGGGCCACCCATCACTCTTAGCTCTTTGGTAACAAGGAAGCAATCCTAAACAGGTCCACTCAGAAGTAAATCCCATGTTATTTGATGAGGCTTACCCCTAGGAAGGAGATTTAGGATTACAGCCTCAGTACCAAAGCAGACCTAATATTCATTTAGGAGTTGTTAAAGCAATCAGGCTATAGATCCAGCTGTCTCACTGGTTGTTTAGCAATGCTTTCAGAGAAGTTTGCAAACCTGGCCATGTTTTTTCCAGCGGCAAAATGAACTGTCAAGCCAAAAATATTACATGCAAAGGAAGTGCATATTTACTAAGGGATGGTACCCTTTACTAATCACTGCACCATTTGATGTTCCTCTACTTTCTTTTTTTTAAAATTAACATTTACCACAAGTCACGTGAAGCTGGGGCAGCAAAAAGGGCCTCACTTCTGGTGTGAAGTTTGCAGTAAGGCATTGGGGTCCTGACAATGATTGTTACCTTGCATCAAGGCTTGTAAGAATCAAAACACACTGAACTCAGTGGGAGAGGAGATGATGTAAGCCACTTTAGGTCCCCATTGGAGAGAAAGGCAGGGTATAAATGAAGAAGGTAGGTAGGTTAGGTAGGTAGGTAGGTAGACAGACAGACTGACAGATGATGATAGATGGATAAATAGAGACAGACAAATAGATTGATGGACTGAATGACTGAAGAAGAAAAAGAGATTGAATTTATACCCCGCCCTTCAGATAAATAGACTGGCTAGCAGATAGATAGACAGACAGACAGACAGACAGATCTATCACTAACTTCTTAGTAAAATGCGTAGGGTCACACTTGACCTCAATCTATTTCCATTCCCAAGCAGTCTGGAATCTCATCTAAAATAAAGCCATCTGGGTAGATTCCTCAAATCCAACTTTTAACAATAGATTGGCAGAGCTAATTTGCAGTCCTACTGGATAGCCACCAGTGAGATGACAGCCCATGGAGCATGCATGAGAATCCTCTCTATACTCTGAGCCATGTTAGGAAGAAGCTTATTCCTGGAAGCTGGAGTTAGGAAAATCCAGCAGAATCATGAAAGTACCATGGGTGCACACATTCTGGAGTGCAAATAGGAAATTTCTGTACAAAATGTTGGTGAAGATGGAATTTCTGTGAGGTGCTCATATGGACAAGGCACTTCACAGAGCAAGTTAAATAGGTGAAAAATAAGGAGAAGAAATACTTTGATATTTGGTTTATATCCAGGAAGTTTTCTGCTTTTAATGTATCCAGGCACAATAGACAACCCAGTCTCCTGAGTCATCGTTGTTAGGCTGTGCACTAGCAGAAGTGGAAGGCTGCTTTTAGAATAAAGACCACACAAAGGATCTAAAGCAACGGCTTTAGAAAAATGGATATTCTTCATTGTTAAAGAATCCATACAGTGATAGGGAAGGTATTATAGTCATTCTAGTTAGCTATCTAATCTTAGGATGGAGAGAGATTCTGAAAGCTCATTCAAAAAGAAAGAGACAGAGAGAGAGGATAAACACAGGAAGCAAAAGAATCAGCTAGAAGGAAGGAAAGAAGCCCCTGAGATTAGCATTCTGGGTAAACAGAAAAAGCAGAACAACAAACCAGAGGAAGGATGTATAGAAACCTGACCTGTCTACCTTTCTAACTCTGCCAATCTCCCTACATACTCGTACAAAGAGACATTGCACAGTCTTTCACTTCCAACACCACTGTCCTCTCTCCCTTGGTCTAGTAAACCTTGCAGCTGGTTTACTACTGGATATTCTGCCAGGGAGCCACTGTAGGGAGCTTTACATATACTGGGAAGGGACATGTAGGGTTCCCCAAGAGAGCAAACAGCGGCTTCACGGGGCTGTTTTAGGTCAGAAAAATGGCATGGGGTAAAACTTAAGCCCCTTCTTCCCACATGCTGTTGTCTCAATGTGAATTGTACCCCAGTACATTTGAGCACTGATTTTCCAATGGGGAACTTGCAACATACATCTGACTGTAAGTCCTCATGGTGGATCCAGGACATATAAACCATGACATGCAGTTAGGCCAAGAGTTTCCCCAAATTATCTCTAAACCCATGAGCACATGTACTTTCCCCCAGCTGGGCAAATAACGTCTCCCTGGGACAATTTCAGGTTGGCAAACCAGCATGCAAAGAGGTTTAGCCTGATCACCATGCAACCAAGAATTAAATTTCGAAACTCACTGGGAGCTCTGAACTCCCAGCAGAGTTGGGTTTGATGGGGTCTGGTGTGGACCTGGAAACAGCGGAACATGGTAAGCCACTTATCATGGCTTATTAGAAATTTGAACCCAAGTTTGTGACATCTAGCTTGACATTCTGGCCATTATACCATAGTGGCTCTTCCCCTGCCTGTTCTTAGCAAAGAGGCAGTATAAAGTAAAACAAATCATTGAGTGAGATTAAATCAAAATGCCTCCTCTGAGAGAACTCAGCACCGCCACTTCTTCTTCTTTTTTTTAAGTATCTGAGTAATGCAGCCTCAGCAATTATTACTTAGCTGGCAAGGCAATAGATAATGCTAGGGATGTGATTGAAAAATAACATTAGACAAATGCACTTGCTGCAAAAGGTGTCTGATGTAATGAACGATAAAACAGAAAAGATGTCAGATCCAAACTATGTCTTTTGAAATGCTTTCTTTTTTCAAGTAACTTGAATCAGTCTGGTGCTTAGAGTGCTGACCTGGGGATGCTCAAACTCCTGTTGGTTTAGCTCATGTTCTGTTCACTGTGAACAGGGTACCAATTTTTTGTTGATTGTTCAGCAGTTCATGAGCAGTTCAAACCTGTTTGTTGGGTTGCTTTTCGCGTATTCAACTGTACAGGACAGAATCAATTAATGGGCAGAATTTCCTGCATCCACATTCTCACACAGCCCCCAAAACCTCTCTTGTTGCACACCACTAAACTGCCAATAAACTGTATAAATAAATGGTGGGTAGATCAACCACTGATTATAAACAAACACTCTTAACATAATTTGGTGTTCACATCCCTCTGCGTTACTGAAGTTTTTGCACAGCCTTACGGGAGGCATGTGGAGCTGCAGTGGCTCAAGTGGTTAAGACGCTGAACTGCAGGCTGTGGAAGGTCAGTAGTTCAGCAGTTCGAGACCAAAGTGCCGCATGACGGAGTGAGTTCCCATCTCTAGTTCCAGCTCCTGCCAACCTAGCAGTTCGAAAGCAAGAAATTGCAAGTAGATAAATAGGTATCCCCCCAATGGGAAGGTAACAGCGTTTCGTGCACCTTGGTGTCTAGTCATGCCGGCCACATGACCACGGAAACATCTTCGGACAGCGCTGGCTCTTCGGCTTTGAAACGGAGATGAGCACCACAGCCCTAGAGTCGGATTCGACTGGCTTTCGAGCAAGGGAACCTTTACCTTTACTTTACGGGAGGCATAATTACCCTCCCGTGTCATTCACTTACTTGATGGGAACACCCCATGACCCTGGGGGAGAATCAGCTTCACCTAATCTGCCGATGAAGGCAAGTAAATGAAACTCTACCACCATGAGGAAATAAAACTCTACTTGTTCGATTTCTGTTCAGCTTAAATGATGGTGAAGCAAACAGATCCCAGGTTAAGCTTGCAGACTATCACGGCTGTCAAGCATGGTATGCTCATTTGCTGAACCTGTGTGCACTGAAGTTCACAATGTCCTTAGTTGGACTAGGATTTGAAAGACCTAGATCCAAATCCCTACTTAACCATGAAATCTCTGGGCAACCTTGGGTCAGTCACCTACTGACCTACCTTACAGGTTTGTCCTTGAAGGAAGGGCAGAATACAACTTTTGTCAAACTATCTTTTCCTTTGGATGATCTGCATCCCTGGATGTGTGTCTATAAATGCAAGAAGGCAGGCATGGTCACTTCTTTGGGAAATGTTGGGCAGAGACACGTGATAAAGGGATGACAGTATTCTTGATTTTTAGTGAAGAATAACATTTTCCAACGGCTGCCTTCTCATTGATCAGAAACACACTGATCTTCTGTTAAGATGACCTGAAAAAGAGCACTTAACTTACTTTGGACTACTTCACACATTTTTGTAGTATATACTGCACCGAGGATTTTTTATGTATGTACCTAAAAATGTACCATGTGAATGCAGCAAACAGTTGCTTGAAAATACTTGTATTAGTGTAGAAGAAGAAGAAGAAGAAGAGATTGGATTTATACCCCGCCCTTCACTTGGAGTCTCAGAGTGGCTTACAAACTCCTTTCCCTTCCCCTCCCCACAACAGACACCCTGTGAGGTGGGTGGGGCTGAGAGAACTCTGAGTGTACACCCATCACTGAGTATGGGGTTTGTTGCTATGTAATGTATGAGTCAGTCTGAACAAAAAAAAGTTTTCCTTACTGACGTATTTCCTCAAGAGCACCCTACTTGGGATCTTGCTATCACTTAGATGTGCATTTTGCCCCCTTGGCCTGTGCAAAACCTTGGTATTTGAATTCACCCCCTTCTGCTCTCCAAATGACCAGGCTACTTTAATTACCTGCTGGTTTCTTGCTCATTACCAAAGCTCAAGGCGAGCTGCAGTTAAACATAGTTCTTTACATTTGCAAGGCACGCTGCGGTTAAACACAGTTCTTTCTATTTGCAAGGCAACCCACTGTTTTAAATTTATCTTTGTGTATAAGCCATCAGACATTCTTCAGGCAAAGCTGCAAATTAATAAATGCAGGTTTTCTCAGTTGTTAGGCTGTGTCAGCACCAACAGATTTCTTTAGAGTCTCGCAAGTTCTCGTTGCTATACAGCACGGAGGCTGCTGTTGAAGAAACAAAAGCCTGAAGTACCTCTGCAGCACGGAATTCTTTGGTTCCTACTTTGTCACTATTGGTACAGCTGTCATAGGCAAATAGGCTGAGAGAGAACCCTGGGGAAGAATCCTTCCCTCCTTCTGGTGCAAGCTAGAAGTAAAGGAGATTGACTCACTTTCACTTTCCGCCTCCCTCCGCGGAAGGTTGGTGTGTTCAGTTTCTTATTCATTATAGCGAAAGGTCAGCAACCCATCCCAGTGGGGAGGATATCCTCAGCTGGACACTCTATTAGCTTCTCTTCCCTTTCTCCTCCCTTGGCTCCATCCATTCTCATGATGCCAACTCCTTATTCGTTTGCTGTAAGCATCTATAGCCCACCTTCTGTCCGCAGGCTCAAGGCAGGTAAAAACGCAGCAACGAGTTGCAAGATCACAAAAGCGTATATTACTTATCAAGATAAAAACAAACATGCAATGTAAAACACACAGAATACAGTTACAATCAAATCTGCCTAAGCTGTTTGCCCTCCATCAAATGCCCACTGAAATGGAAGTGTCCGCAGGCCTTCCTAAATGAAGTCAATGAAAGTGCCCTCTACATCTACTCTGGTAGACCATTCCAAAGGACTGGATTTGCCACTGAGAAAGCCATGATCCGGCTGTTGCTGAATGGACATTTCTAAGAGAAGGCACCCAGAAGGGCATGGGAATATATGTGGAGTAAAGGTAAAGGTTTCCCTTGCTCGAAAGCCAGTCGAATCCGACTCTAGGGTTGCGGTGCTCCGTTTCCAAGCCGAAGAGCCAGCGCTGTCCGAACACATTTCCGTGGCCATGTAGCCAGCATGACTAGACGCCAAGGCGCGCGGAACGCTGTTACCTTCCCACCAAAGCGGTACCTATTTATCTACTTGCAATTTCTTGCTTTCAAACTGCTAGGTTGGCAGGAGCTGGAACCAGAAATGGGAGCTCACTCCGTCATGTGGCACTCAGGTCTCGAACCGCTGAACTACCGACCTTCCAGCCTGCAGTTCAGCGTCTTAACCACTGAGCCTGCAAACACACATAACAAAACCAAACTCTTATGACTGGCAATGCCTTTAAAAACTTCACCACCGCTGCCATCTATAGTGGTGGGGCTATCACTCAGTGGTAGAAATGCCAGGCTGTTCTGTCCAGGCACCTCCAATTCCTTTTGTTGTCGTTCTTCATTCGTACAGTCAAGTCTGACTCTTCGTGACCCCATGGGCCACATCACACCTGTCTTCCGCTGTCTTCCAGAGTTTGCTCAATTTCATGTTTGCTGCATTGATACACTGTCTGACCATCTCATCCTTTGCCATCCCCTTCTTCTTTTATCTTCCAGTTCCTGCTGCTGTTTAATGGAGCAGGGTGAGGTGGGGAATCGGTGTTGTATGATGCCATGATGCTACTTATGGGCTTGTACCAGGAAGTGGTATCATGTACATTCCAGGAACTTCTCAGATCTCTATGGCAGGATTCTCCAAGGTGGCACCCGCCAGTACTTTGCATTTCTGGTAGAAGAACCTAGCAAGGTGCAAACACCACCATTCTCCTTCACCTCTCCCCCCCCCCCAAAAAAAAAGTTCAGTCCAAAGCATAAACTAGCCATTTAGTGTGTTTTGTTTTGTTTTTTCCTCCTTGGGTAATACAGGCTCATGACGTACCTGAGGCTGAGGCCCTGGAAGCCAGGCAGGAATCAAGTGACTGCCCCTGGAGCCAACAGTTTAGCACAGACATTTTTCCAGCAAAGGCTGAAGGTGGAATGAGGCCTTAAATGCTCCTTCAAGGAAATAGAGATGCAGGCCCCTCTCCCTCCAGGACCAGACTATCAGTAGTTAGATCAAATGTACCACAATCTGTTATAGTGGTCTGTGCTGAGGTGGTTCAGGGCTCCGAAGAACTTGAAAGGTTGATGGTAGAGAGACTTCTGATTCCGTATCAGGCTCTCCATTCCAAGATGACGTGGTATATAAATGTAAAAAATAAATAGGGTGGAAGCTTCACGGTCCTAGTCTGAGGCCCTTTTCTGCACCGGTCTTTTCCTTCGCTTTCCCTGCGCCTCTCAGACTGCATTTCCTTCTGC
The DNA here is from genome assembly GCF_001447785.1 of Gekko japonicus. Lineage (NCBI taxonomy): Eukaryota > Metazoa > Chordata > Lepidosauria > Squamata > Gekkonidae > Gekko > Gekko japonicus. The sequence goes on along the minus strand of NW_015163638.1, from coordinate 464,064 downwards.
GTTTCCTTCTGCTTTCACCTCACATGTTTTTTTCTTTTTTTTCTTTTCGGTTCTGCAGTCCTTTTTGGCCATTCAGCGGTCAGTTCACTTTCTGTTCGTTGTATCCCCAGCTTTTCCAAAAGTGGTTTTGTCATGGGCTTTTTAGTTGTTTTGCTTCAAAGGCAATTCAGAAGCAGACATATTTCCTCGGGTTTTGCAAACAGCCTCCATTTCTCCGCCCGTTTCCACCCCTCCTTTTCAGTCCACACAACCACCACCTTTGAGGCTTATTGTTCCTCCCGTGCTGCAATGTCCTCTGTCCTACTTTCCTCCCTGCTTCTGCTTCACCACTGCGACTGCTTCCCATCATTTCCACGTACTTTTAAAAATAAGCTCTTTAAGTCCAGCATTAAGATATATTGATTGCTAATCTGTTGGTTCAGTTGTTAAAGAAACCACAGCCATTTGAGAGCTTGTCAAAAAGTGATGCTCTCCCCCCAGCTTGTGCATTCTCTTGTGCCCCCTCCCCCACATACTAAAAACCAGCACAGGGGGGAAAGGTGTTCTCTGATGGTCTGAAGTGCAAAAGAGGGGGGAGGTCTAGCGCTGGAGCCTGGATGGGATGGAAAGTCGGAAAACCAAGACTAGGGGCAGACTCAGCAAGGATAGCTGATGATGTTAAGCCAAGACAGGCATCCCCAGAAGCTAGGAAGTCAAGGATCCATGGGTCTAAAGTGCCAAAGAGGGTGGGTGGTCTAGCACCAGAGGGTTGGAAGTCTCGAGAAACAAAAAACAGGAGGCAGACTCAGCAAAGACAGCTGATGATGTTAAGCCAAGAGAGGGGGGTCCCCAGAAACAAAGAAGTCAATGATCCATGGGTCTAAAATATCGAGGGGGGTGTCTAGCACTGGTGATGTTCCCACCCCAATTAAGAAAAAATGCAGGTTTTGGTTGCAGATGCAACCTCTCTGATGGAGGTCTGTGCATGATCATGGTCTCCTGGTGACACACAAAAATAGCTGTTTTACAGTAAATGGAATAAAACCGCTGAAAATACCTTGGCACAACCCAGTCAGCCAGCTATTTGCAGGCTGTGTTACCCTCTCCCATTGCTCGCAGGGAGCCTTTGGTTGGTGGATGCTACTGTTCACCTGTGATGGGGTGATTTCGTAAAGTCTTTAAAAAGTTCTGGGCACACCCCCCCCCCCAAGTCACAAATTATGTTCTACCCTGATTTTTAAAAATGTGTTTTTAAAATTGCTGAATAAATACACCAGATGGTGTAAGACTGGTGCAGACAGCAGGCACAGAAATACAAAGTCAGGTGTCAAGGCTTGACAACATAGATACTCTGCAGTAAGTTGTAAGTTGTGAGAAAGGGCCTGATTCAGAAGGCAGGGCCATATCCCAGGTGCGTGGGCTGTCTCAGAGTCTTGGGGCTCTTTCTGCACATCAGAGGCAGGTCCTGGAGCTATCTCAACTGCCTCCTTCCGCAGTGGCGCTGTCTGCCCAGCTGCTTCCTCCTTCAAGCCTGTGGCCTCTTCGCCTGATGAGGAGGAGGAGGCGGAAGAAGAAGAAGAAGAGGAAGAAGTTGTTTTTATACCCTGCTTTTCTCTGCCCTAAGGAGTCTCAAAGCGGCTCACAATCACCTCCCCTTCCTCTGCCCATAACAGTCGCCTTGTGAGATAGGTGGGGTTGAGAGAGGTCTGAGAAAATTGTGACTGACCCAAGGTCACCCAGTGGACTTCATGTGGAGGAACGGGGAATCAAACCCAGGTCTCCAGATTGGAGTTGGCTGCTGTTTAACCACTGCACCACACTGGCTCTCATACTGTGGTTCATGACAGCCCACTGCTGGTTAAGTATCAAGAGAATGCATTATATATACAGATGTCAACTGTCATCCACAAAGGAAGAGGGATAGCTTCATTTCAGTGCCCGCATGCACCTCCTGAGAACATTTAACTCCACAAAGGACATTTACAGGGCTGTTGCCGATTGTTATCCAGTGGGAAATCTTTGCTGCTGTAAATGCATCATTCCAGGCTCAACGGTCCGTATATGAAAACCATGTTTCACTGAAATCTTTTTAGAGAATTCACAATAATGTGACCCATTTATGACAGTTTATCAGCTCTTCCTTTAATGTACCCGACACCAAGCTTGCAAGCTCCGTGGAGAGATCTAATTCAGAAAGAGACAAAAATAAGTTTGTGCATCTTCTACGATCTCATTGTGAATGTAACAAATCAGCTAGAGAAATGTCAGATTATGCCTAACTGATAACACAATCTAGGATTCTAAAGAGAGCTTTCCAGAAATTCTGTGCTGATCAGGGCCAGGATTGTGGGGGGCAGCTAGGCAATGCTCAGAAAAAGAACCTGGAGCTGGGGGCAGGACCAAGGGGTAGTCTGAAGATCAAAATCCAAACAATTAGAAACCAAGACTGTGCCAGATCAGGAGCAGGAGCAAAGGTTGCAGGAAAGTCCAGAGATCAGATACCAGGAGATCAGAAGCCCAGACTTTGTACGTTGGGCTCTTTGCTGAGTCTTAAGAGCTCATGAGGAAGGCAAAAGACAGAATCCAAGATGTCATATAAGGAATGATTGACATACTGGGGCCAGCAATAGGGGTCTTGACCAGACAGGGATGCCCAGCTTTCCTTGTGGGCCTTTTAAGTTTTTTTGTGCTTCAGAGGGTCTGTGGGCTTTAACAGGTGTGACCCCATTGGGACTCAGAGATTCCTGTAGCCCTGGAACACTCCCACTGGCTTGCCACAAGGAGTAGTGACACTAGTGTCGAGTAACCTGATGCTCAGCCCCTTTCTGAAGGAGTACAGTACTGGAAGAAAACAAGTTTTCCAACTAGAAAGGTAAAGACAAACATTGGAAGATAAATTAAGAAGAGAAGTAGAAGGAGCGTTTACATGGCATGGTTCCTTGGTTATTGGCGAAGTGATTAGCCAGTGCAAAAGTTCCTTCTGCTTCTCTTTCACAGGCTTTGTTCAGTGTCCAGAAGGACCATGTCCAAATATCCCTTCATTCTCTGACAACTGCAGTCACAAAGGAATGCATGCAATGAACCTGGGCATACAGAACTATCAATATAAGGAATGAATTTTTGCCCAAAAATATAATGAGGCATAACAAAATAAGAAATTAAAATAATAAGGGAAGGTTCCAGAAAGGAACACCACAAGATATGGAGCTGGCCACTAGCTTAGATGGCCTTTCAAAAATCATTAGGCACACTCATGGATGATTGTCTAGAAACAGCAATGGACTATAATTGCAAAATGGAACCGCAAAGCTTCATGGCCATTTTCATGTGTTTATGCCCAGGTTGTGAGCTTTCCAGAGGTGTCCGGCCACTCACTGTTAGAAACAAAATTCTGAACCTTTACAGCACCATCCTAAACAAAGTTAGAGTCTTCGAATCCCATTGAATCCAATAAGCTTAGAAGAGTGTAACTCTGTTTAGGATTGCAGTGCAGATGTGGTTCAGGAGAACAGTACTGAATAACAAAGTACACAGGGGCCCAATCCAAAAATCAGTGGACATAACAGCCGGCTGCAAACAGGTGGTGGTCAGCTCTGGTGGCTTTTTAGCACTCAGTGTGTTTTTTCTGAGGATAAGTGGTTGAAAGATGTTCTTCCGACACATCCAAAAAGGAGACTGGCACCATTGGAGCTGAATCTATGGAGCATCTGGCCAGGGGTGCAGCATCTGCAATGATAAACAAGCAAGGAATACTTTCTGCAACCACAAATACCAGCTTTGGGGTTTCCTCTACTGCAGAATACAGTTACATGCAAGACCTGACCTGGGAGATGATCATCATGCATCAAAGCTTGCGTGCCTTTCTTTTGCTGGATTGAGTGCTATCAGTTTCTTCAACAAATAGTAATTCATGGGAGAATGGAGACAAGATAAGGCCATTCATAATGTATAGAGAGTGAACTGTTTTCCTGTGGTTGCATTTATTTATCCCTGAAACCTGCCAATGACACTTCCCGTATCTTCAGTGTCCCAGTGCGTTCTCTCTTTCTGTTCCAGCCCCCCCCCCCCCAAAAAAAAAACCTCACTGGAAAAAACTTCTGAATTTTTATGGATAGTTAAGGTAGAGAAAAGAGCAAAGTGCTCTTTATTTTTCTCCTTTCCTCGTCTGACTGTAATTATTTCCTCCTCCACTGCTTGCATAGCAGTTAATTCTGATCCTCCCCCACACTTGGTATGTAACTTCTGATATTATTAAACACTCTAATAAATTATACTGAAATATGACTCAAAGGAGTGCAACTTGAGGTTAAAAATGGTAATCTTGCACAAACATTTCACATTTACAGCAGAAATCCTTTGGTTTATATAACAGTGGTTGCAAATATTTGTGAAATACTGGAAGGGAATAATGAAATATAATTACTACATTCTTGACACGACCAGTTTTTTTTCATAATAGGATTGGAAGCTTTCCCCTGTTCTTTATTCTCCTGTTTCTTTTCAATTAATGTTTTAATTGAATCATTCTTTTTTATGTCACTAAAATATTTTTTATAACATTAACATAACCATGTTCTTCATTATGGCTTGTATCCCATGGAGGATTTCCACAGAGGGAAGAGGGGTGATTTTGGTAATTCTCCCACCCTGCAGGTCACTGACTCCCCCACTATACTGTTCCTACAGGTTCCTAGGGGTCCCTTCCCCCCCAGCATTATCTTGGGGTACTTGGGGCTGCGGTGGGTGGGGGAGGTTGGAAAGTCTTACGCTGCGGATGAAAATCACTGCCATCTACAGAAATCTCTAGTGCATGCAAGCCTAAATTTACTAGGGGAAAGTTCCATTTAGCTCACAGTCCTTCACTTCCAGGTAAGTGCACTTAAGAATGCTGCTGTCATGTTTCTGAAATAACAGAAGGAAAACAAAATCTCAAAAAAAAATGTTCTAGATACAAGCTTAAAATCACTTGAGCCACCGCAGCTCCTAGACACAAGCTTAGGGGGTTGATTTATTTATTCTTTCTCCACACTTATGATATCCTTTATGGTTTTCTGCCCCCTCCATCTCCTGTGAAATAGGTTAGGCTGAGAAATGGTAATTGGCCCAAAGCTACCCACTTAGGGGTACCAGCCTCCAGGGGTCCCCCAGAATTACAACCCATCTCCAGACTACAGAGATCAGTTCCCCTGGAGAAAATGGCTGCTTTGGAAGGTGGACTCTATGGCATTGTACCCCACTGAGGTCCCTGTCCTCTACCAGCTCCATTCCCAAATCTCTAAGAGTTTCCCAACCTGGATCTGCCAACTGTACCCCCCCATCCCCCACCAGTGGGTAGCGGCAACCCTATGCCCAGTCCATTTCATGTGTGCATTTGAACCCATATTTACCCATTGGTAGCCTAAAACCCTAACCATTATACCTGTGTCTGAGGTCAAGAGCCCCACCTCCAAACTTACCTGAGCTTGTGGAGGTTCCCAGGCAGCTGGCCCTGGCCCTGCTGGCGGCTGGAAACCCTACAACAAGCTCCAGGAACAAATCCCACCCCAAAGCAGGCAAGGAACGGCTGGGTGAGGGCAGCACAGAGAGGAGGGGAGCCTGTGCCTCCTAGCCACACCTGCTGGCCAGCACCATTCACTACAGGAGAGGCCCTCTAAGGAATTGGGGGTGGGGGGGAGGTGCAGGAAGGCAAGGCCAGAGCCAGGAACCCAACCACCTGTGTTACTCACATGCAGTAGGACCACACACTTTCCCATGAGGCTTTACAGGAACCCAGGGCTGCCTCGCCAACAGGAAATCCTTTAAAAGGCAGGAAGAATGGTCGCCAAGGAGGAAGCGCCAGACATCTCCCTTGCAGTCAGAGGAGAGGGATGGAGCAGAGGAGAGAGGGACTAAAGTGAGACGGAACCTTCCTCCTCTCCCAACAACTGAGGCTTTGTCTGTTGCCAGGTGCTGGAAGGTGCAGCTGTCCCGGGCTCTGTCTCTCAGGAGTCTGAGCCTGGCAACCACACTGGCTCCCAGCAACCAATCTATGTAGTAGTCTCTGGTTTACGACTGTAGCACAATCTTACCAAAAATGTCACCTACGGATTCAAGAAATGGTGGCTCAACGGAGCCAAACTAGATGTGATGGTATCCTTGAGTCCACCATGGGAACTTCTCTGCCATTTTAAGGATGAAATTCCCTCTGTTTACAAGAGCTGAAGTGGCCTGATTCTAAGGGGGAGGGGTACCTGTTCCTCCTCCCATGCACTGTTTTCAAGATCCCTAGTGCCAGGGGGTTGGGCTCTAGAAAACAGTGTGTGCAGGGAACTGGTTTGTGCTCCCCCTCCCCACACCATGGTCTCAGTCAGGACTGGGCCTCATGGTCTTGGTAAACAGAGAGAATTTCATCCCTAAAACAGCAGAGGCATCCCCCTGAGAGACTCAGGGACACCATCACGTCTGGTTTGGCTCCTTGTTAGTAGAAGCAGGAAGAAGAGAAGATACTGGATTTATACCCCGCCCTTCACTACCCAAAGGAGTCTCAAAGTGACTTACAGACTCCTTTCGCTTCCCCTCCCCACAACAGGCACCCTGTGAGGTAGGTGGGGCTGAGAGAGCTCTGACAGAAACTGCTCTTTTTCAAGAACAGCTGTGCCAGAACTACGGCTTGCCCAAGGTCATCCAGCAGGTGCAAGTGGAGGAGTGGGGAATCAAACCCGGTTCTCCCAGATTAGAGTCCGCGCACTTAACCACTGCACCAAACGAGACTATGGTTTGCTGAAGCTATACTTAGCTACTTGATGGAAGTCATCTCCCCCTCCCTTACCACTACCTACTGTTTACATAGGTGCTATTGCTGATCTAGCAGTCTGGAGAAAATCCTACCAAGATAGGATGGTGTTTAAGACACAGTGGAAGAGATGAGACAGTGGAGAACTGGGGGACCACCCATAGCTTCTAGTGTGGCAAAGGCCATAGGACTAATCCCATACAATGTAAACCTCTGGCATCAAAATTGCAGCAAGGGATTTTAACAGGAAAGTAGGCCAGAGCTGGACATTCATTCATTCAAGGTATTTATATCCTGCCTTCCAATCCAAGATTTTCATAGTCGTTTCCACCAATATAAAAGTTAATCAAAAAGACAATATCATAACAAAATGTAATTGAAAAACAAAAACCCAAGACTCATGAAAAACAAACCAATGAAGTAGTAGCATAATAGCAGCACTGGAGGTAACTGGCTTCTTAATCCTTAAAAGCACTGGTAGATAGTTCAATATTTATTTATTTAATACATTTATAGATTTCTCTCCCAGCCGATGGCTTTTAGATGATTTACAAGGTAAAATACATATTACTGGATAAACACAGAACAATAGCAGCATTTAAAAACATCAAAACAGCAACCATGTTTAGAAACTTGGAATCAAAACATTAAAGTCAAGGTAGTAGGCCGCCGAAAGATCCTGGCTGGCTCACCTCTCCCTTCGATACAGCCAGCCAGGTGTCATATTTACCATCTGACTCACTTTTGAAAGAAAGAAGATGGGATCTGAGTGCATGATGAAGAATTCACACAAGTACTGTACTGTGCAACTTGAAAGATGTGTGTGTTGCCATCAAGTGACAGCTGACTTACGGTGACCCCGTAGTTGTTTTCAAGGCAGGAGAGGTTCAGAGGTGGTTTGCCATTGCCTGCCTCTGTGTCATGACCCTGGTATTTCTTGGAGGTCTCCCGACCCTGCTTTTCTTCCAAGATCTGATGCGGCTCCTTAATCGATAGCCTGGTAGAAGAGCTTCTCTGGGGCCTGGAAGAACCAAATGTACCAAATAAATATATAAAATAAATAACTAAAATGTGTCACTGTGGTCACTTGGAGATAGATTCAGGTGGGTAGCCATGTTGGTCTGAAGCAGCAGAACAACGTTTGAGTCCAGTGGCACCTTTAAGACCAACAAACCTTTATTCAAGGTATAAGCTTTCGTGTGCACACACACTTCTTCAGATTCAATGAAATGGAAATTACCAGTCCATACAGTCCGTACCAGTCCCTCTCCCTATATGTATGGACTGGTAATTTCCATTTCATTGAATCTGAAGAAGTGTGTGTGCACACGAAAGCTTATACCTTGAATAAAGGTTTGTTGGTCTTAAAGGTGCCACTGGACTCAAACTTTTTGGGTCCTTCTCATGTTCTGTGTGTCAGCTTCCTAGGTGCACATGGCTGGCCACTGATGGAGACAGAATACTCCAGACAATTCTTATGTTCTTAGGTGCCCCAGGGGAGCAGCTCAAAGCAAGCTACATCTCATCCCCCAGACAAACTGAAATAATGTAAATTGATCCCTGGAGAAATTGCACTCTTGTCAACATAGTGGGACTAAGCAGGTACAGGAGACCGACATACTTGTTTCTGAGATGAACAGAAACCTTCACAAATCTCCCTGCCCTTCCCCAGTTTTGATCCTATGGTAGTGTGCATTCCTAGTGGTACAGTTCCAAAATATAAAAGTAAAAGCTTACAGAGATGGGGAGGGGGAGGAATTAATAGATGTGTGTCAGTTACAAAGACAGAAACGGCTTTCTGTATTTCCACTTTTGGGGGGCTAAATTGTCTTAGAAAAGCATTTACTGCTGGCACAAGGTTTTAATAAATAACATAATGCCAATATTTGTATGGCAGCATTGTAATATAAATCTAGAAGAATTCTCTAGAGATCATCACCCTGACAACAGGAAGAAAGGGACTCATGGTATCACAATAAACATAATAAAAATGGGAAGATATATATTCCTCTCTTTCTCTCTGTCTCTTTCTCCCTCATCTCTCTTCCTTACTCCCTGTCCAGAAGCTGCTTCTTTTCATTGTTGTGTCATTATAATTAGGGCCCTGCAGATTTCTTTATAATTGTTAATTATAAATAGGTTTTCCAAGCTTAATTGATTTTCCTCCCAAGCACTAACATTACCCAGGATTCCCTCATCGTTTTCCACACAAACACATGGAATGGAGCGTCGCTGTGGGTTTTCTTCTTTCTCTCTCTCTTCTTTTTTAATTGTCATGGCTTGCCTTATTCTTTGTTACCGTTGTGTAGAACTTGCTGCTCATGCTTAGTGACAAAACAGGGCCCCCAAATGGGGAGTTTCAAGGGTTTCCATAGTTTTTGGTTTTTGTATGGTTTTTGTATGGTTTTTGGTCAGCGCTAGCTTTCAAAAACAGCTTTGAACCACCATGGCCAGTAGGAAAGACAAGGCATAAATATTCAAAGAAATAAATACACATAAAGTAAAGAGACAGTAGTTTAAAATGTAGCATCTTTCTTAAATAAGAGATATCTGGCAACACTGTGACACCATAATTACCTCATGCTGCTACACTCTAGAACAGAAAGGCTGCAAAAAGTGGCTTGAAAGCCATGTCAAGAAGCCTTTTGTAGTCATACTCACTCCGGGTGGTTAAGAAGGACAAGCCTCTCAGTATATTCAGTTGAAATGGAAACTTGCTGAGATACATTGCTTGTGGAAAATGCTTACATTTAGATAGTAATTCAAGCTGTCTTGTACCAGCATTGAAATAGGATTCAATATCAGCAAGACCTTGAACACACTGTATTGGTCTACGGTTCACTTTAGGCAGAGTAAATGGCAAACTAAGCATTAATGTTCGTTCCCTGTGCTTCTCACCTGCACATCCATCCAAAAAAGGAAGAAAAGTATTCTCTGAAATGGGAGGGGAAACGGCAAGACAGCAATATCTAGCTCAGGGGACCCTCACCACAGTGCCCAGGGTCACCACGAAGTCTACTGACATCTTTCTTGGCATCCACCAAGTGTTTGTGGAAAGTGGGCGGGGCCGAGTGGGGCTCTTGCCCAGCAAGACTTCTGATTGGCCACTGGAGATCTGATTATCCTTGTGGGTTAAAATAATGTTGTTTCAGCGGCACCTGTCACCACAGTGTTGGTTTTATTTTCTCTCACTCCTCTTTCCTTTTTTGTGTATTTTTTTAAATTACCCCTCTTTCCCCCTGCACCAGGGCTTCGGCTTTTGCCCACCACCTTGTATCAGAATTCCAAAGGCTCAAAAAGGTTGAAGACCCTGACCTAGCCCAGAGTACCAATAAAATGGGCAAGTTTACATAGACAGAAATTCTACACACGTTATATATGTTGGAAATGTATGTGTTTACAAGGTCATGACAATTCAGTCATTATAGGGTTAACTTGTTTGCCTAGTACTGCTATTGTTTAGACTGACCTGGAAAGTATACCTGGAACTGAGCCAATGTAGTAATCCCGTGTACCTTTTACCCTTAGAAATAAAGGTTTTTAAAAGCAAAGAAATCTCTTCTTTCCAATAGAGCAAGATCCATTGATAGTCTGAGTATTAAACACTTTTTAGTGTTTGACTATAGGTAGCTTAGAAAATGTAGCTGTTAGTGTTATGTTAATTTGTAGTAATCCCATGTACCTTTTACCCTTAGAAATAAAGGTTTTTAAAAGCAAAGAAATCTCTTCTTTCCAATAGAGCAAGATCCATTGATAGTCTGAGTATTAAACACTTTT
>NW_015163638.1:453155-453304 GCF_001447785.1 Gekko japonicus | reverse complement strand
CTTCTAACCCTCTTTCAACCTAACACCAACTTCTGATTGCTTGGCCCCATTATGTGGGACAGACATCCAAATCTTTCCATTAATTCCTTTTCCATTCAATGTACTGCAAGTCACCTTAACACAACCGAGTCCTCTTAGCAACCAGCCAT
>NW_015163638.1:445377-452396 GCF_001447785.1 Gekko japonicus | reverse complement strand
TTCAATTTTTCACTTCCCTACAAGGAAGAGTAGGTTTTCTGTTTTGGAAAAAAAATTGTACTGGAAGAGGGGGACAGGGTTTTATAAAATTATCTGTGGTGGTGTGATGAAAATGGGGCAGAGAACAGGATGAAGGTAGAATAAGGGAGAACAGCACACAATGAACCTGTGGAACTCAGTTTGGTGTAGTGGTTAAGAGCGTGGACTCTAATCTGGGAGAACTGGGTTTGATTCCCCAGTCCTCCACATGCAGCTGCTGGTGTGACCTTTGGTCAGTCATAAGTTCTTTCAGAGCTGTTCTCTCAAGGGCAGTTCTCGAGAGAGCTCTTTCAGCCCCACCTACCTCACAGGGTGTCTGTTGTGGAGAGGGGAAGGGAAGGGGATTGTAAGCCACTCTGAGACTCCTTCAGGTAGTGAAGGGCAGGGTATAAATCCAATCTCTTCTCTTCTTCTTCTTCACTGCCATAGGATGTATTGATGGCCACTAGGCAGTACCTCTGAAAAGGGATAAGACAAATTCATGGGGGATAGGCCTATCAGTAGTTATTAGCAATGACTGCTAAATAGAACTTGGGATGTTCGGAGGCTGTATACTTCTGAAGGACAGTTGCCAGGAGTCAGCAGCACGGAACGCATTCTTGCTTGTGGGCCTTCTGCAGAATGCAGTCGTCCACTATGAGAAACAGGATGCTTCTCTGGATGGACCATTGGTGATCCAGCAGAGTTACTCTTACATTCTTATGATTTGAATCCAGGCCAGTGGAAAACCTATGTAGGCTGCGGTCACACGGAACATTAGCCACGCTACAGAGATGGAAGATAGGCGGATTTTCCGGGCGCAATCACACCACCACATCTGGGAAGCGTAGAGCTCCCATGCCGAACCCGAGGCTTCTCGCCGAAGATGCGGGGTAAAAAACTAGTACCTCCGAGGTACTAATTTCCGGAAACCGCGGGGCAAGGGCGGGCGCCTGATCGTGTTTCTGGTGGAATCCCGTGGCATCCGGCGCCTGCTCATGTCCCATCATGAACAGGGGTTTTTTCCCAAGTCTCCACAGGATGCGCACAAGCGCCCAACGGCGCATGCGCACAAAGAGGCCCCCTCCCACTGCAGCCAGGCTTGCCACCTCTGGAGGGTCGCTATGGCCACTGTTGCACAGGCGGTTAGAGCGGCTGTGACGAGGGGGCCCACCTCCCCCTCCATTGGCTATGCCTCGGAGCTCTGTTGGGGTCCGGAAGTGTCTGTCGCCCTCTCCGGTAAGCCCACCACCCGCCGTCGGATGTGCAGATACGATTGCTCAGTCATGCGTATGCACAAACTTCAGTTTAAAAAAAACTATCCCGTTTGCCACGAAAGCGGCACCTAGCAATTGCTGGTGTGATCGCGCCGCGCAGCTTCTTTGCCGCGCTGCAGGATGGTCATGTGATTGGCACCTCCCCCCTACATACGAGACCTCGACGGGTTGTCTGATCGTGCAACCGCGCGTTATTTTGCTTAGGGGCAAACAGCCATGCTTCCCCCCTGCATTTTCCTGCCCATGTGACCGGGGCCGTAGTAAACTTATTAGGTTATGGAATACTAGATAATTACAATTATTGGGACTGATCTTACAGGCAAATATCTTATCACATAATGACACGATGGCATGTTATGATACACAACCTACATGTAGTGAGGAGCAAGTGGGAAAGGAGTGCTTTACCTCCCAGCCCATGTTGATAGATACCAGCAGGTGTCTGTACTGTCTTGTAACCTCTTGACTTTAACCAAGTTCTACATATGTATGCTCCACGCTGATACTTGATCACATCTAGGAACTGAACTGTGAGTGGAAGGAGCCCACGTATGTGGGTTTTGTTCAGCTGCAGAAATTATACCACCACACGGACATCTGCTGATGCTGAAGGTGGGGTGGCAGTGCTGGGTGGACAAGGAAGTGAGATCCCTTCCCACCTGCCCAACAAATGCAAATAGGGCCTTATAATTTATAGTGGACATGGTATGTTTAGAAAGAAGCATAGATAGTGAGATGAGATCACTATCTATCAAAAGGCTAGTCCTTATGACTTATTAAAGAGGTAATGAAAGGGAAGGGAGCACTCACTGGAGAAGACCCTGATGCTGGGAAAGATTGAAGGTCAAAGAAGAAGGGGGACGGCAAAGGATGAGATGGTTAGACAGTGTCATAGATGCAACGAACATGAAATCGAACAAACTCCAGAGAACGGCGGAAGACAGAAGGGCCTGGCATGATGTGGTCCATGGGGTCACAAAGAGTGACTGAACAACAACAGCAGCAACAGAAAAGGGGGAAAGAATGTATTTTTAATAAATACATTGAAAACACTAGAAACAAAGTAGAACTTTGAGTCCAGAAAAAAAGTTATAACCAGGGGTCATTTCCTGCAGGAGTGCACAGGAGCGGAGCTCTGGCAGTAAAGAGCTCAGGGGGCGGGCACATGCAACAAGCCCCACCCCCTGCTCCCAGCAGCCTTCAGTCAGAGAAAGAAGAGTCAGGTAAGTTGCAGAGCTCGCCCCGGCCCGCCTTCAGGTACAAGCTCTCCCTCCTCTGTGAGGGCAGATCTGCGCATCCCCTCCCCCCATACCTAGCAATCCAAAACAGTCCAGTGGCACCTTTAAGACCAAGTTTTATTCAGGTACAAGCTCTCCCTCCTCTGTTGGACAGATCTGCACATCCCCCCCCCCCGTGCAATAGCTAGCAATCCAAAACAGTCTAGTGGAGCCTGAGCGGTGGGTGTTGCCTTCTGACACACTTCTGGTGGTGTCAGGGGGTGTGGCATATGCAAATGATTTATGCTAATGAGTTATACTAATGAGCTCCTGCACCTCTTTTTCTATGAAAGGACCCCTGGTTATAACTATTACGGGACATTACTTCAATGCCAGAATTAACAAATCATACTTAAGGGAAGGAGGGAACAGAAAGCATGAACGTCTTCAATGCAGGACAGCCACATTTTATAAACTCAAAAAGAAAAACAACGCAGCAAACATGTTATCAAGAGGCATGTGTTTTAAGACTCTGTTACCTTTGTGATCGAGTCAACCAGTTTTAAAGGAATATTTTATATGACATTGGGATGCCAGAATGGCTGCAAGATAAACTCATGAGACAAATTATTACTTTGTATTAGTGATGCATGACAATGAATCAATGTAAAGGGAAAATTAGGTTTTTGCTAAGTGGGAAATGGCTGGAACAAATTTAAAAATGATCTGTTTACCAGTTCCTCAAGAAAGAGGCCCTGACCTGGATAGCCCCGCTTAGCCCAGTCTTGTCAGACCTTGGAAGCTAAGCAGAGTCTGCCCTGGTGGCAAACCACCTCTGAACATCTCTTGCCTTGGAAATTCTGTGGGGTCGACACAAGTCAGCAGCAACTTGATGGCAAGAACCAGGGATGATTGTGAGGATTTATCCTGGTCATAATGCGGGCTTCTTTGTGATCGTTCCCCATGTAGAGACTCCTGTTCAAAGTCCGAACTGATGGTTCAAATGAGCGTTGCCTCCTCTGTTGGGCATTTACCACTTTCCCAAGTCATTGCGATTTTCAGTGGCCTCAAGAATAACAGAGTCAGTAACATCCTTCTGTTATGTAAAATGCAGGCTCCCACAGAGAGATACATTTTGATTTTTCATCTTCAGGCAACTAGCCTGATATTAATCATTGGGACTTCCCCTCAGGACTGAAAGCGTTGTGTCATCCTCCTTACTAATGTTTCCTTATTTATAATTAAGCAGGAGATTCACATATTAAAATAATAATAAATAGGTGATAAATTATTAAATGCTATGTAGCAAGAGGAAGACAAGATGAAAGTTGATTGATGCTTTCTGTCGCATCAAAAAGCATTTCCTCTGGGCAGCTAACGTAATGGGCCAGGATGCTGGGTGAAGGCCAACATACGAACAATGTGAAATACAGAAACGAGCTACTTTCTAGTTGGCCTGTCTCTTTGTAGTATAGGTTCCCAATGCCCTTTCAACTCCAGAAACAAAAGGTTTGAACTGAAAACGTGAGAGAGCAAGAGAAACTTATTGGATATTTACTTTGAATACTCTCTCCCCAGATGGCCTAAATGAAGAGAAGAAGAAGAAGAAAAGAAGAGATTGGATTTATACCCTGCCCTTCACTACCCAAAGGAGTCTCAGAGCAGCTTACAAACTCCTTTCCCTTCCCCTGCCCTCCCCACAACAGACACCCTGTGAGGTAGTTGGGGCTGAGAGAGCTCTGACAGAAACTGCTCTTTTTCAAGAACAGCTGTGCCAGAACTATGGCTTGCTCAAGGTCATCCAGCAGCTGCAAGTGGAGGAGTGGGGAATCAAAGCCGGTTCTCCCACATTAGAGTCCCGCACACTTAACCACTATACCAAACTGGCTGTGTGTTTGAGAAATTGTTGTCCTTCTAGTAATAATGTGCTGTTTTGCTTGTATTCTACCACAAATTTGAATTTTGAATCATTCCTTCCCCTGTATAGGGATGAGCACAAACCAGCTCACAAACTAAAGTTTATGACAAATCTTGGGCAGTTTGGGGTTTATGAACTGAAATTCATGGCAGGTCAACTGGCATGAACTTTCCACAAACTTTCAAGCAGTTTCCAGACAGACAGTCTCTCCCCAAACAAAATGCTTACCAATGTTTACCAAACTTCCAGGCAACAGGGGAGGAGGAATTCTCTAGCCTTGGAAACACTCTTGTCAGTTTCAAATGCGTCATGTCAATTTCAAGAGGGGTTTTCCCCCCTTTGCCAACCTTCTTTTGTGTTCCCATTTTCTTGCACAAAGCTTGAAAAATCCCCCCCCCCGGCTTGGATTTGTGACTGTGCTTTTAGATCAGTCCTTTTAAGCTTGCAATGACAGTGGCACAGGGTTCTGCTGGGCATTCTGCACATTGTAATTGATTGTGCTGAGCTTGCAACCCCCCCCCTTGCTTGGATTGTGATTCTGTACTTCCCATCAGTCCTGTTGAGCTGGCATTGCTACAATGGCACTGGGTTCTATTGAGCACTAGTACATTGCACTGATTCTGCCGGGCTTGCAACCCCCCTTGCTTAGAGTGCGATTCTTTCTGTGCTAGACATCAGTCCTATTGAGCTGGAATTGCCACAATGGTACTGGGTTCTGCTGAACACTAATACGTTCCTGGGATTGCAAAAATGCTGCCCTTCAGTTTCTACTACAGAGATTCTCTGGTTTGACATTAGTCCCATTGGGTTTGCACTACCACAGTGGCACTGGTTCTGCTGGGCTTGCAAAAATGCTCCCCACCTTCAGTTTCTACTGCAGAGATTCTCTGGGACTTTGATTCTGTTCTGCTTGGCTTCTATTGCCCTTGCTTTTTTGTGTGCTGTTTTCCCCCTCCATTGGAAACAGTGGATAATGGGGGCACCTTATTTGGGGGGGCTGTAACCCAGATAATACAATCCTTGACAAACTTGGAAGGCAGGTAGAGGACAGTTAGTTGGGGATTCGGTGTCTCTAGTCTGCACAGGATCCATTCTATACATTCCTGTCATTTCCCTAGAAGGCACTTTCCTGGAGGCACACTTTTTGTGGGGCCACAACTCGGACCCCATAAATCTAATTGGTACCAAACTTGGACAGCAGGTAGAAGAAAATCAGCCAGAGATCCCCTGTGAGTTTGGTGTCTCTTGGTTACTGGTGTGTGTGTGTGTCATTTTATTGCATCAAGAACCTCACAAACTGAACAGATTTGTTTGGCTCTTAAAAGTTCATTATAGTTTGTGGTTCATGAACTGGTCACACCACGAACCATCACAAACTTTTTTTCCCAGTTCATGCCCACATCCCTAATCCTGTATTCTGTGGATGGTCACATAATGTTTTTTTCACCCTGATTGCATCATCGCTAGGGCATCCTGATTGCATAACAGCACTAGGGTACTTTGTACTATTACATTACTTTAGACTCCTGGTTTCTTTGAATTTTTATGACTGAGAAAGGTAACTTCAATTGATATGAAATATTGTTCCGTTTTATTCTCCATGTCTTAACAGTTCTCTAAAAATTGTATGAATATATTTTTTAAAATGTTAGTGAAAAATTGGAAAAGTGCATATGACAATGGCAGTAAACTCTCAAGAATGAGGGCTCTGGTTAATATCTTTGCCTTTGGTCAGAGACAGTAATAATCAGTAAGTAATTTTATATGTGTGTGTGTGTGGGCAAATGTTTTCAGTTTACCATTTCAAATACGGTAATTAATAATTTATTCTTTTTTCCCCCTTTTTACTCCAGAAAAACTTCATTTTGTCAATGATAAGAAATGAATGTTGAATTGTAATGTCAGGAGCCATTTCTGTAATGTCATTTTTTAAACCACTAAGGCCAATGGGGCAAAACACGTCGGATCAGGGTCAATTAGGGTCATTTCTGGTTGTCATTGTACATTATGAATATTAATTGAGGCTATCGCAAGGGCCAATATCTGTTTTTAATTAACTTTGAAATAACCGTGTGTATATTTCTGTATGTCTGTTAATGTTTATTAATTTTAAATTTGACTAACAGAATCAGTGGGCTTATATATTCATATCTTCTTAACCTTTAGGTACTTAATTCAATTTAGTTTGGGTTGTTTTTCTCCCCCCCCTTCCCCCCCTTCCAGTTGCACCCAGAAAAGAAGTCAGGTCAATCACTGGCTTCTGCCAGGGGCTATCAAAGCAGTGCAGGAACTCCCACAAGGGGGAGGGGCTTACAGATGGATGCGCCGAAGCACAAGGTCTAAAAGGAGTGCAGTGGAGGCATGCCAGGGAGGAAGGAGGTGGGACTGCTCCCAAGTCGTAGGGAGTTTCCAGAGGACTTTCCAACATTGATACAGCCTCTATAATCTCTAAAGATAGAGATTAGTTTCTTCTTGAATGTATGACTGGTAGCTCATTTGTAGTACATTATTTCTGACCATGAGAACATTCAGCAATGTTTAGAATTTGATTTGGAGAACAGAAGCACTTTTTTTTAAAGCCCCCGGAGG
>NW_015163638.1:411700-445311 GCF_001447785.1 Gekko japonicus | reverse complement strand
AATACTGATGGGGTGTTTTTGTGTTTTGAAAATTAACTGTGATAATTTATTTATAAGTATAGTTTACTGCCTAAGATTAATGGGTAATGTAATTATTTTTGGAAATGAATTGGATTGCTGATAATGAAAATGATAATTATTAGGATCAAATGGAATGTTTATAGTCATATAATTTAGTTGTAAGGCTTATTTTTATTTTTGTTGGGGCTTCCTTTCTAAGTTTGCTTGTTGTGCTTTATGACCAACTGTGGGTTGTAGTTAAATAGTCACATAAACTATTGTACTTAGTGTGGAAATGAATTGGATTGCTGATAACGAAAATAATAATTTTTAGGATCAAATGAAGTGCTTATAGCTATATAATTTAGTTGTAGGGCTTATTAGCACTATTATTATTAATATTATTTTTGGGTTTCCGTTGTAAGCCTGCTTGCTGTGCTTCATGACTAACTGTGGGTTGTAGTTAAACAGCTATGTAGACCATTGTACTTAGTGAGTTGTGTATTTTGACTGTAACACACAATGAGGGGAAAAGAAAAAAAATGAAAAAGGTTAAGGGATGGTGTAGGAGTATTGGTAGAAGTTATGACTTGCTGGAACAGAACTAATTAACAGATGAGAGTTGATAGATGAATTTCAGGAGTATATAAACTTACTATAAATTTAAAATGAAGAATAAATAGTGATTGAACAGAGAAGATAAGTAAAAGGTAGTTGAGAAAGATTTTGTGTCGGGTAATGATTATAATTGGTTAACAAAAGGGCAAAGAAAATAGGTAATATATATAAGAACAATCAAATTGTAAAATCAATGCAATGTATCAAAGAAAAATTGCTTTGTTGTTTTGTTTGTATGTATGTTTTGTCTATTGTGTAAAAAATCCAATAAATATATATATTTTAAAAAAAAAGCAAAAAATGTT
Organism: Gekko japonicus; assembly: GCF_001447785.1. Taxonomy (NCBI): domain Eukaryota; kingdom Metazoa; phylum Chordata; class Lepidosauria; order Squamata; family Gekkonidae; genus Gekko; species Gekko japonicus. The sequence goes on along the minus strand of NW_015163638.1, from coordinate 444,388 downwards.
CTTCTGAGGGGAAAAATGCCATTAACCCACTCTCATCTCTGTTGCTACCAGTGAAGCCTAAGTGTGTTGGTATCTTGGTCTTAATTTACTTCCTTTGAGAATTATACCCTTTTTCCTCACAACTGTTGGAAGCAGGTTACTAGTCTATATATGAATAGACTAGTAACCTATATATGAGGCCCAGGTGGCAGCCACTGCTAAGTCGGCCTTTTATCATCTTCGGCTGGTGCGGCAGTTGGTTCCTTTCCTCGACCGGGATGACCTGGCTACAGTGATCCACGCGACGGTCACCTCGAGGCTAGACTACTGTAATGCTCTCTACATGGGGCTGCCTTTGTTGCAAATTCGGAAGCTGCAGCTAATGCAGAATGCTGCAGCCAGGATGTTGCTGGGTCTCACTAGATGAGATCACATCCGGCCTGTGCTGAAAGTGCTACACTGGTTGCCAATGGTGTACCGGATTTGCTTCAAAGTGCTGGTTTTAACCTTTAAAGCCCTACATGGTCAGGGTCCAGCTTACCTTAGGGCCCGCCTCTCCCCGCATGTTCCCCCAAGGGCACTACGGTCAGGGAACCAAAATCTCCTGAATATTCCAGGCCCCAGAAACATCAAACTTGTGGTTACCAGGGCCAGGGCATTTTCGGTAGCGGCTCCTACCTGGTGGAATGAGCTCCCAGAAGAGATCCGGGCCCTGCGGGACTTGGCGAAGTTCCGCAGGGCCTGTAAAACGGAGCTCTTCCGCCAGGCTTTCGTAGGGGCCGCCGCCACCATCTTTACGTCACCATCATCACCATCATTCCATCTGCGTCCCCCTCTTTATTCCCAAATTGACCATCTTCAGAGCGGGTACTATTGAGGGCGCGAGACGTTCCTGGCAGAGGACAACGCTATAGGGACGTATATTATTGCTGCTATAGACTGTTATTACTGTTGTTTGTTGTTCTAGTATAAATAATTTTAGAACCCCATCTTGCATTTCATAGTTAAATATTTTTGGAGCACCGTAAAGTAATTTTTAGCGAACTGTATTTATTGTATTTTATATTATTCTGTATTGTTTTAGTGTCTTAACCTGGGCATCCGTGCCCCTTGTGAGCCACCCTGAGCCTTGGGGAGGGTGGGATATACATTTAAGGATAAAATAAATAAATAAGAATACTTCCCTGGGAGTGAGTCCCACTGAATAAACCTACGTAGGATTCAGAGTAGATATGGTTAAGATGGTTTCCTCAAGGTAGTTAAAAAAGAAAGAAATAAGAAAAGGCAACCTACATCATAATGCAAACCTAACATGCTAGCTCTCATCTACCAAGCCCCAAAGATTCAATCAGGTGCTGAAAGCTCATTGGAATGGGCTATGTTTTGCAAAGTGAAGAATCTTCTGGACTTTTGGCAATGCAAAAGAGCCACAAGAGAGGTGATTTTTTTGCCATCATAGTTTGCACTTGTCAGAAGGACAGGATTAGAAGAGGGAATAGCCGTGAGGACCTAAACCAGCATTAACTACTCTCACTTTGGATTCAAAGCCTTGAGTTTGTTCTTATACATCGTCTATTCTGTTGCTCCACAGTAACCAAACATGAGTCATTATTTATGGAATCATCTGCCTTTCCAGTAAATCTGAAGTCTTAGCCAAGGGAAGAGAGACCTTAGACTTTAAATACCAGTGCACTGTTCAGACAATGACACAAAAACAAATCCCTATGTGATGACAGAGTGTAATGGAAGAAATTCCCACCATGGTTAATGAGAACTCAGATGTGGAAGCTAAGTTATAAATATTTAAAAATAATTAAAATATACTGCCAGTACTAGGCCCTGAGGAAGTGAGAGACAGTTGAATTGTCAGTCTTGGTGCTGAAGGATATTGTTTTCCGCAGAAATGGATAAATGGATTCATTTAAGCAATAAACTTTATACTCACAAACCATTTTACCAAAAAGAAGGTGGAAAGTTATTGCTATATAGAACTGGATTGTTTATATAATCAAAGAACAATAGTCAGTGCAGCCATTAAAATAACTTACTTTTTATATTTGTACTATTTTAAGAACCATAAGAACAAGACTACCTACTTTTGTTGTATAATTTGTGGCCCATTCCTTTCTTATGAGACAGAATTAAATACTTGCTTACCCATGGTAGATGGAAGTCACTTCAGGGACCTTTTCTCGTTTTCCTTCATTTTTCTTAAATGACATCACCAGGTAGCCAAATCTGATTGGCTGCCTAGTGTCATGATGGCATTCCAGTCATATATGAGCCCCGATCACATATAAAAAATCCAGGAAGAACAGCAAAAATGGGGGGGGGGGGGTTATGCCCATGTGGCAGCAGATGGAAAAACAATGGTATCAAACCAGACTTTAAAAAACCAACAATTCTCAGTTTCTCCCCACAGAAAATTCTAGCTCCATGAAAGATGGCGTAAAGCGCGGTCGGTGCCTGCGGGACAGAGACCAGTGCGACTCATCGCGCAGCTGCGTGCCACGGAGGGCCATCCCAGGAGAGCCGAGCCGATGAGAAACAGACCTCTGCCGAAGGACACTACCGCCTGGTTCCAGCAAGACCCGCCACAGAAAGGAAAAAGATCTACGCTGCTTAGGTGCCTGGTATGGCATCCATCTCCCCTGAAATATATGTGGCCCTAGTTAGATGATTAAAATATGTGTAAACCGCTCCGAGCCCCCGGGAAGGAGCGGTATAGAAATGTGATGAAATAAATAAATAAATAAATAAATAAAGGACTCCTTTCAAGCTAGAACATTTGGCAGAGACCTAAATATTTCACACAGTAGTGCCTAAAGCCAAACAATTACAATAATATGTGTACTCTGGATGGAGTTCATAATACATAGAGAAACCAAGTACCTTGTGATCCATGTAGACAATGAAGGGTGTGGCTGAAATTTGTTATTCATAAGAGAGGTTAGCTTTTCAAGAGCATCATCCTTGAGATAGCAACCTGTGGATATTTTCCAGCTGTGAGCATTATTTTATAATGAGTCTGTTTATTATCACACCATTTCCCAAAAAGAGATAACCAGGATTGACTCCAGATTATTTCATGGTAGGGTACCTGCTGACCTAGATAGCCCAGGCTAGCCCAATCTCATCAGATCTCAGAAGCTAAAAAGGGTTGGCCCTGGCTAATACTTGGATGGAAGACCTCCAAGGAATACCAAGGTCGTGGCATGGAGGCAGGCAATGGCAAACCACCTCTGAACCTCTCTTGCCTTGAAAACCCTACGGGTCACTGTAAATCAGCTGTGACTCGATGGCAAAAAAAAGGGGGTATCTGCTGGATCCCAGATAATAGCAAAGGGCCACATTACCCACCACCATTAGCATCTTATTCTAAATTATGATGTACGTTTGGAGATGTCATATTGTGCTACAAATTTGGCATATCTTATTTGTAAAGTTGAAATGCAGAACAAATTCTGTACTACTGGTAATATGAAACAAATACTTCTGTTATGGGTTTTTTTTTAAATTACTTTAATGTTATTTTATCATTCTGAAGAACAATCAAACCCTGTTCTCCTTGGCTCCCCAGTATACTTCATAGGAATGGTTCTGCAGCCTGCAGGAGCTTTTCGGCAAGAGACTGCAGAACCGAGTTCCTCCTCTCAAAAACTCTGGTGGCAGGCGTTAATAACATGTTGGAGCAATTCTGTACTAAGATATAAGTATACCTTTAACGGGTCCTTGTTGATTGTTTGGCTGATGCTTAGTGACATCTTGAAGCTCGGACAGGAAGATCTCTGACATTCCCATTGGTCAGGGAGTGGGGCTACAGTGCCCTGAATACCTAATTCTCCCTCCTCGTGTTTAGCAGAATAAATTATTCAAACTAATGAAAAGTCGCATTGCCAGTTGCATAATTCAGTTTTGCAGAGCACGGGGGAGGAGGGGGTTACCTCCGAGTACTCGTAGTCCTAACTGCACCAACGGTGCTTATAATAATAGCCAGGAGGGTCCTTGGCTCAGTGGTAGAGCACATTCTTTTAAAACACGAAGGTCAGAGGTTCAATCCAATTAAAGGACCTCAGGTAGCAGATGCTGAGAAAGACCTTAGCAAGAAGAAGCCATGGCTCAGTGTTGGGGTATGTGCTCTGCATGCAGAACACTTCAATAGCAGGCATCTCCAGTCAGGTAGCAATTGACGGAAAAGACCTTTTCTGCCCGGAGCCCTCGAGTGCTGCTGCAAGTCTGACTCAGGCAGTGCTAAATGGATAACGGATGTTCAACTGATTTTAGAAAGAGGTACCTAAGTTTGTATTTTGTCAACATACGACCATGTCTGACACTGCAAGACACAGTTGGGGGGGGGGGAGTCAAAGCATATGGGGAGAGCAGAGAGAGAAGCAAACAACAAAGCGAATCGAAGGCAAAGTGTGTGGATTTAGTAGGATTCACCATAGACATCTTCCTTCCAATTTGGGATCCTTGTAGTGGCTCTTTTGCCCTGCAGGAAAGAGAAGGGAAAATATTGAACAAAGACATACATGAGACCAATGGTTATTCAACATATTTGGGAAACTAAAAGTCAGCACCAATTAAGGAAATTTAAGTTTGAAGACATAGTTGGAATCATGATGCATCACTGGCTGTCCAAAGACAAGGTTCTCCCTAGGAATAGAAATCAACATTGTCCAACACATGAAAATATACGGTTCCTTTAAAAAAACAAAACAAAAAACAAACCCCAACCTCTTTGTCTAAGAAGAGGGGGTTAGACATTTGTGGTTTGCTATTTTATTTTTGGTTGTCACGGAAAATGTTTTTAACTATTATTGTAAGCCACCTTGAACCGCAAGGAAAGGTGGGATATGAATGTTTTAATCAGAGGTCATTTCAGGGGGGATCGCGGGGGATCACAGTACCCCCGGGTGAGGTACGGGGGCGGGGCACATGATGAAGCCCTGCCCCCTGCTTCCGGCCGCCCCGCTTCCGGCCCTCATTCAGCCAGGAGGAGGCAGGAGAAGAGGGAGGAGTGGCAGGAGTGGTTTTTTCCCCGCACACAAGTAGAGATGCAGCCCCGGCATATGAATTTAAAGTTTGTTTATTCTTTGCAGAAAACAATCCATTCCATTTGCACAAGAGAGATCCTCAAAGGTGGTAGTGAAGTGAAATACAATTGTTTGACTTTTTTTTTTTAAGGTTAACATTTCTCAACACATTTTAAGTCTTCCTTCATTGTGCACTGTAAATTTGCCCTATCATGTTTTTGATTGTAGGCAGATGAATGGTCCCAGTACTCCAGAATGAGCAAAGCTGCCTGGAGCACATTGACAGGAGGTAGACCGCGATGCTTTCAAACCAGATTCGTCCTCCCACTTTTGTTCAGGAAATGTCACAGAGAGATGCTGAGAGAAGTGGGTGGGTAAGGAGGGAATGACTAGCGATGGAGGAGAAAGCCTGTCTCTTTGGGTTAAACAAGGGCTTCTTAATGCTTGCCAAAGGCTTATATCCACTTGAGTGTCAGATTTGATTTATCCCTATATAGTGTGTGTGGGGGAAACAAATCGGCAGTGGCAACAGCACAAGTGACAGATTCTATTATGGATTAATATTTAGATGCTACGAATGAGTAAAATCTAGCATTAGTACTGAGCACAGTGACTCTGGCTTACAGAAAACTCTCATGGTAAGATAGCAAACACAGGAGCATCAGCCAGTGCCCATCAGTTGCACACAGTATAAAGAAAAGAAGAAGAAGAGATTGGATTTATACCCTGCCCTTCACTATGCAAAGGAGTCTTAGAGTGGCTTACAATCCCTTCCTCTCCCCGCAATAGTCACCCTGTGAGGTAGTGGGGCGGAGAGATCTCTTCCGAGAACTGCCCTTGAGAGGTACAATTTCTTTTTAAAAATTAGTGTTTTACTTATTTTATTCTATTCACTGTATGTATTTTGTTATTCTGTTTTTATTATGTAAATCTGCACTTAGCAGATCACTATAGGTTGAAACCTGCTCTGAATCTGCTTTGCAGGGAGGACGGGATATAAATGGAAGGAAATAAATAAAAACAGCTCTGAAAGAACTTATGACTGACCCAAGGTCACACCAGCAGCTGCATGTAGAGGAGTGGGGAATCAACCTGGGCTCTCCCAGATTAGAGTCTATGCTCCTAACCACTACACCAAACTAGCATAGAAAGAGCATGCCAGTAGAATGCCATTAAGGCAAATCAATAACAGAACAAGTGAGCTTCAGTGTTTGGTCCATTGTCCATCAAGAATGCAGTAATGCATTACTGTCCACAAGCTGGGCAGTTTCCAGAGGCATATATAGCATACTAGCATGACTCACTGCAAATTATTGTTCGTATCTTATTATGCAAAAAGCCCCTGGAAACCGAAAACTCAGGGCTGCCCAGCTTGTGGATAACCACTTGGTGTAAAGAAAGAGAGGGTGTCCACATTGTTTTGGGGTCAGTTACTTCAGGGTAGGGAGGCAGAGAGATCAGAAGAAAGGGGATATTGGACTGAAGGGGGAGCAGGGGTGCAGGAATTAAGCAGGGTATAAAATAGCAAAGGGAAGTAGCAACCGGTCAGATGGGAAACAAGTGCTTCCATGTGGAGTGAGTAGTGGGTAAGTAGGACATTCAGAATTTGCAACCTTAACGTGGTTTTGTTCTTGCTGATAGTATAATAACTTTCTGGTTTCAAACATAGCAGTGTTTTGCCACTGGAATATTTTCCAGCTATTTGGACATTTTTGCACATGCACACCACTTTGACTCATCTTTTTAATCCTCCTTTATTTTCAACATTTCCCGAAACAAATTTCCACTGTGCCCACACAGGCTGCAAAAAATTTAAAAGAAAATTAAGAAAATATAGTTGACTCAAGTACTGGAAGGACAACAAGACATGCTGTCTGGCTGGCCCATAGAGATCCTTGTCATCTAATGCTGGTGACAAAGAGTGTTGTTTATTTGATTTATAGACCGCCCTCCCTGATATAAGGCTCAGGGCAGTGAACAACATTATCACAAAAGCATTTACAGATCAGAATAAAAACAATAAAAACAATAAACAATTCTGTCGCTGTTTTTTTTTGTTTGAAACGTTTATATGCCTGCGGTTCTCCTGAGCCTCTGAAGACCCAAGGTGGGGAACAACAGTGTAAAAACTATTTTATAAAACAAACATTTGGAACAAGAAGACTTGAGTCCTCCAGCATCATAAAGACCAACCAGACTTTCCAGAACATGAGCTTTCAACAGTCAAAGCTCCCTTGGTCAGATAACAGGTATCTGACCAAGGGAGCTTTGACTCTCAAAAGCATATACCCAGGGAAATCTTGCTGGTCTTTAAGGAGCTACTGGATTCGAATCTTGCCATTAAGAACAACAGATATAAAACATTGCAACACATTATGCCCCCCAATGGGTGTACCCCTCTTTACCAAGGCTCAAGCTGCTCCCAAAACTATGTCAACGTACCAAGCCAGCCAGGATTCAGTGTTTGGGGGCAGGAGGATGCTTGATAGGCTTGATCGCGTCAAGTCTGTATTCTCCACCACTGTAATCCCTGGGGAAAGAGGGGAGAACTCCACATCCCAGGGTTCCACATTTTCTTCCCTCCACAGACATATCAGACCCAGTAAGTCAGTTTTTTGCTTCAATGTGGCCTTTCTCCTTTAACCACTAACATGAGCCTATTGCCCTGGGTGTCGAGCTCACTGGAAATGTGTTATTTAAAGTTTAAAAAATCTTTGTGTTTGTCTGTGTCCTTTATAAAGTTTATATCTCTGCTACATGGCATTACCTTTTATGACACACATGGCCCGGCCCAATTTGGTCTCACTTATGTCAGATCTGGCCCTCATAACAAATGAGTTCGACCCCCCTGCAACTGAAAGTGTAGTGTTGCCCTATGTACAACTATTTTCCGCCCTCCCTTAACTCCAGGGATGGCTAACTCTCCTAACCTGAGGATCAAGATCACTGGCATGGACCATCTGCCTTTCGTCTTCAGCAAAGCAATTCTTGCATTGCTGTCACACTTGTTTTCAAGGGGAAACCCTGGGCTTTATAGCAACCTCTGATCAAAGATTGATCAGGAGGAATTAAAGTGTTCTGATACAAATATACCATAGCATGTGCACATGGAAAGGAATGGCACGTGAATACAGAGACAGATTTTTCAGGTGATACTTTCCTTATTACAACTTCCTATTTTTTATTAGCTTCGAAATGGGGGTATATTCTTGACTCCTTTTGATTTGCCTGCACACAAAAGTGTTGTTATGATGGACTTCCCATTCTAAATAGCATGTGAATTGGCTTCCTTTGTCACTTTCCCCCCTCTATATTATGACTGTAAAGAGGCCAGAAACCTGCATTAACCTAGCATTAACTCAGTGAACCTCAGTAAATAATATTTGCTGCAAGTCAATCATTGCAACGGCAGGCACTGCCTAGGTTCTAAAGGCAATCAGGTCATTTATGTTTTCTTACCCCACACTTATACCCATTTCAGCATCATTTACTGGTAACAGGGAAACACATTCATGTAAACGACAACAAATTTCAGCATGGCGTCTGTGAATTGAGCTCCTTGTAGCAGGTACAGACACAGTGTACTTAGAGCAGTATTTACCATTTCGAAAAAGATCACTACAGACATTAAGAAAGGTCTGAATTCATATAAAGAATTATCAGTTTCCAGGTTCTACTGGAACTGCAACTGATCTTCAGATTACAAAAATTGCCAATTTTAGGATGGGAAATTCCAAACTATTTGGGGGTGGAGACTGGGGAGGATGGGGTTTGGGGAGAGGAATGGCCTCAGTGAGGTGCAATGCCATAGAGTCCACTCTCAAAAGCAGTCATTTTCTCCAGGGTAACTGATCTCTGTAGTCTGGAGATGAGCTATAATTTGAGGGAGGGGGGATTCCCTAGGTCCCACCTGGAGTCTGGCATCCCTAACTAGGGAACTAATCTCTGTAGTCAGGAGATCCTCATGCCTTACCTGGAGGTTAGCAACCCTATCTGGAAGAAATGGACTCCTATGGCATCACATCCTCACTGACAGGTTGACAACAGCCTGGAGAAAAAAATGTCCTGCCCCCTTAATAGAGGTTTAATATAAAAACGGGGAGTTGAAACTTCTCAAGGCAAGGAAGTAATTAATATTACCTGGTAAATAACATCCTGCATAACTAAACTGCAGGCTGTGGAAGGTCAGTAGTTCAGCAGTTCGAGACCCGGATGCCGCAGGACGGAGTGAGCTCCCATCTCTAGTTCCAGCTCCTGCCAACCTAGCAGTTCGAAAGCAAGAAATTGCAAGTAGATAAATAGGTACCACTTCGGTGGGAAGGTAACAGCGTTCCGTGCGCCTTGGTGTTTAGTCATGCCGGCCACATGACCACGGAAACGTCTTCGGACAGCGCTGGCTCTTCGGCTTTGAAATGGAGATGAGCACCGAAACCCTAGAGTCAGATTCGACTGGCTTTCGAGCAAGGGAACCTTTACCTTTTTAAGCCTCTGGAAATGGAACGGAACATTTTCCTTCAATCTGTTGTCCACCGTGGCACAACATCTCTGCACCCCTAAGCACGGCCCTCAAATCTCCAGGAATTTCCCAAACAAAAGTTGTCAACCCTATTTATAGAACCCTACTCGTATAATGAGTCTCATGCTTTTGGCTAGTTACTTCAAATCAGTCTGAAGGGTATGACGATGTGAGGGATTGGGACAGGCATGTGAGCATTGTCTTGGCATGCAACATCACCTCTGGAATGACATTGTGACATCAGGGGTGATGCTCTAGGTTTATCCCAAAGAAATGATGTTACGCACCAGTGCAACACAGGTGCCCCTCATTTCTCCCCCACTGGCCTTTGAAGTGCTGGCAGGAAAGGTGGGGATTGCCAGGAGGTCTTCTACTACATGTCCCTCCATCTTAATCTGTCTTCCAAAATACTCTTCCAACCCCCCCCCCTTGCTTCCTTGGGTGTGTTGTATTCTCAGACCCCCCTTCTGCCTGTACTGACTAGTTCTACGACCAGGGTAGCTCATCCAATAGGAGCTAGGCATTCTGTCAACTCTCCCCCTCTGTGACAAAACAACAGCTCAGCCAATCACTGCCAAAGCCTTCACCAATGACAGAAAAACATCATGGTATATTACAGTATAGCTAGAATAGAATTGTGCTGAGGCACACCATTAAACCATACAAAGCAAGAGTACCCCAGCTCTCGCAATCAAGACCCTGTTCAAGCCCAACCCCCTATTACACTTTACTCTACTTGCTAGAGACTTTATTTCAATAGTCTCCAATAGCCAGACTTCCACTGACTTAAAAGCAAAGAAGGTGTCTTCTTATGGTTAATGTAGTCTAGAGAAATATATTTGTCTAACAAACATTTACCAATAGTTCAAACTATACCTCAGCAACTGCAAAGCATGAACGGGTGGGCTTTGCACTGTGTGGTGTATATGGATGCGCACTATGGAAGAATTCACACTAAAAATGCTGATGGGGGAACCTAAGAAGGCAGGATCTGAGATAAAATAAGGACAGTGTGTGGTAGGCGGCACAAGCAGGCAACCCATTGGAGGTACAGATGGGGGCATGGAGCCAATAGTGGGGTGAGGGCGGGCCCATAGCCATGGTGGGGCATCTCAGGGCCATGCCACCTTAATTAAAAGCCAAGCCCCACAGACAAGCCCAGTCCTGTGCTGCCTTCTCCTCCAGCTTTCTGAGAAGGGTTCAAGGAGCCGCAGGAGCCCTGTGGAGGATGGAGAAGGGAGCCCACCTGCCCACCCTGCACCCACTTGAGTCCGGCAGCTCAGTGAGGCATGCCACAGCTGCTTTGCTGGCCTGGTCAGGCTCCCTCCTAGTACCGGCTCAGTCTGAACCCAGGAGGAAAAATAGGCTGGCTAGCTAGCAGCAGGGGAAAGGCAGGGGGAAGGACTCAGTGTCACAACCCACTAGTTCCCCCAGTGCCCCCAACTGAGAATTTTCTGGCTATGGGCCTGGGTGAGGGACAGGCCCATAAGGCACATCTGGCCCTTTACACGTAACACTGAGAGCAGTTGGCTGGCTACAGCAGTGGTGGCAGTTAGAGAGGAGGGCTTAGGCTAGCTGCAGCAGTGGTGGCAGTTAGAGGGGAGGCTTACCCTTGGGATTGCGGGGGCAGCAAGCCTGGGGGCAAGAGGCTTCTTGTACTAATCTCCCCAGGCAGGAATAGCAGGGTTTTAAAGGCAGTCGTGCACAGGACCAGGGAGGCGGAGTTGGAGACAAGGTCTGGCCAGTGTGGGAGAGTACAGGAAGGAAGTTGAGGAGGCTGGAGCCAGGGAGTGTGGGAACCTCCTGGTCACAAGGCTGAGAACGCTTGTGCAGATAAAGCTCTCCAGTAAAAGAGATTGCCTTGCACTCTCCACACTTCCTGAGCCTTATTGCAGTTACGGAGTGGTGTCCTCCTCCTCGCCTGCTGCAGGCGCTCACGATCCCCACCCTCACACCAGCACGGAGGCAACATCTGATACTTTGTTGTTGTTGTTGTTCAGTCGCACAGTCGAGTCCGACTCTTCGCGACCCCATGGACCAGATCACACCAGGCCTTCCTGTCTTCCGCCGTCCTCTAAGTTTGCTCAATTTCATGTTTGTATCTGATACTACACAGCGTTTTATCAAAAATAGGGAGCTTCCCTATTTTTGTTATCCCCGTGCTAAACAGAGACAGCTGGAACACATGCTCAGTACCACTTTTCACAAGGACTAGAATCAGAATATATGCCATATCAGTTTTTCTAGAACTTGTCCACATAATTCTTAGGTAAAGTTGATGCCTTTCGTACCAGTTCCAATGTGCAAAAGGCATAGAATTAACCCAAGAATTATATGAATAATTTCACCTAACTTTGCTTCTCCATTTTCAGGCAGGAATGGCATTCCTTAAAAATAATAATAAATAACAGCACTTCCTATAGGAGCATCAGGTTGGATGGCTGGGAGGGGCTCCCTGCCAGTGCATCTATATTCTCTGACTCATGAGTAGTTGTGAAGGGGTCCAACATGAAATGGCAGCTACTGAAATGTAATCTCTATAGTTTATTTCATCGTTGGTCTTTAGAAGTCTGTTTCGTTAGGGAGCCCTAGACTGTTGCTGAAGGGACTAGATGCCTCAATGCTGAAACAGAAAGCATGAGTGGACAAAGGAAAGAAAGATGGAGGAGAAAGCAAAGCAGGCTCTGTAAGAAGGGTAGAAGCAGGGGTCATTTCGTAGAAAAAGAGGTGCAGGAGCTCATTAGCATAACTCATTAGCGTAACTTATTTGCATATGCTACACCCCGACATCACCAGAAGTGTGTCAGAAGGCAACACCCACCGCTCAGGCTCCACTGGACTGTTTTGGATTCCTAGCTGTTTGGGGGGGGGGGGCACGTGCAGATCTGTCCTTGCAGAGGAGGAAGAGCTTGTACCTGATTAAAACTTAGTCTTAAAGGTGCCACTGGACGGTTTTGGACCGGGGGGCCGGGGGGAGCTCAGCAACTTACCTGGCTGCTTCTTGCTCTGCCTGAGGGCTACTGGGAGCAGGGGGTGGGGCTTGTTGCATGTGCCCGCCCCCTGGGCTCTTTATTGCCGGAGCTCCGCTCCTGTGCGCTCCTGCAGGAAATGACCCCTAGGTAGAAGAATAATGAATCAATTGCATGCCATCAAGTCACAAGTCACTCATGGTGAGTCCAGGACCATGGGATTTTCAAGGCAAGAGATGAGCAGAGTAGGGTAGTTTGCCATTGTCTTCCTCTGCACAGCAACCCCCATCTTCCCTTGGTAGTCTGCTATCCAAGTACTTACTGTGGCCAACCCTGCTTACCTTCCAAGCTCTGATGAGACTGGACCAGGCTAGGCTATTGGGCTACTCAGAGGAATAAACCCTTATCTAAATCCTGCTTGGTGTGTCACTTTGCCCGCATCTCCACACCCTGCTGAAACTCTACAGATATGCCAGCTGAAATGGGATCCATATTGAGCATGACAGTGGAGCCTGAGGCAGCAGATCTGTTTATGACTAAGAATTCAACCTGCTATTCTTTGAGGGTATGAGCAGCACACCCACAAAGAACACCAGCACAACAGACGGTAACAAGGAGGTTCCTGCCTGGTTCACACACACCCCCAATTACATCGCTCAGTTATATTAAATATATTTGTTTGGCATCTTCTATTACACTTCCTTTCCAAATCTGCCACATCTGGACTTTAGCATCTAGGTTTTTAGTTGAACCTTGTTAAGTCCTCGTGATTTAAAAAAAAAATGAATATTTTATCTTCTCTCTTATGACAACCCCAGGCAGTTTAATCTTAGAATGTGAGGCACATTTTAATTTGTGTATGGCTGAAATCTAATATTATTTATATTGAAACCAGGAGCAATTTTATAGCATCTTCTGTTCCTTTTATTACACAGCTGTGTCCCCATTCTTCCCCTGATTTACCCACACTGCCATTGTGATCTGCATGGAGATTGCCATCTATTGATCCAATCAGGGCTATTTTTGGGCAGGAACGCACAGGAACGGAGTTCCGGCTGGCTCCCGAGTTGGCCATGCCCAGCAGGGACTCATTAGCATAATAGGCCACACCCAACAGCAGAAACTCATTAGGATTGGCTACATTAGGGGTGTGTGGCCTAACATGCAAAGGGTTCCTGCTACAAAAAAAGCCCTGGGTTTTGACAACAAACAAGGTAAACAGAATAAGAAGCAAAAGGTGGATGTGGCTGAATGACCACACTTCTGGCAATGTGGGGGTGTGGCCTAATATGCTAATGCGTTTCTGCTGTTGGGTGTGACCTATTATGCTAATGAGTTTCTGCTGGGCTTTTTCTACAAAAAAGCCCTGGATCCAATGAGGGGACTCTTTAGTGCCATGAGGTAAGTGTGGCCTTTGGTATGCCAGCTATGCCACATTCTGAGAAACCACAGAAGCCAAATCACTCCCTGACGTTCACCTATTAACCACTGCCTCCTTTTAGAGATATAGCATATGTAGTGTTCACTGTAACATGTGATAGGACTTGAGTGAATGTGGAGGTAGCCATGATTTCCTGGAAGAAGGAACATGATGCTACCAGAAAGTGTATCACAATGTACTCCCATGGAAAATGACAACAGTAAATAATAAAATTGGCTTGACAAAAGTCACAGAAATACTATTTCTCAACACTGAATAAATAACATAACCACAGTCAAAAAAGAATTCAAACACCACTTAGCCAGAATCTTCAAAAGCCTTACAAGTTACAAATAATTTTCAAGCTACACCCAAAATTTTATTTTGCAGGTCCCACCGTCACCATCTTGTATCAAATCAGGTCTCCCACTTAACCATTTTAGTCCTAAAAACCATGTGATACATTCGTTGCATTGAAGACAGGAGAACCTGTGACAGTGTTTCTTTCTAAGACTCATATGACTATATGAGAAGATTAAAGTATAAGGCAAAAGTTTTGGGAAACCTCAGAAAGAAACAGCTAGAGACAGAGTTTGCTAGCTGTAATCTTGTGCTAAGCGAATGTAAAACGATCATCTCATCATGTGCAAATTTTTCACATTCATCAGAAATGCACTCAAGGTTGTGAAATCCAAAGGCAAACAGCTCTTTACCCATCCTAATTTCATAACTTCTGCAGTTCCAGCACCTGTTCAGAATTTTGGCATATGGACACATTTTAACACTGTGCCCCCCGGTCAGTAAATCCAGACACCTTTTAACAAATCCATCCAGACAGTGTGTCCATGCTGTTTTTGGATAAAGAAAACAAGAGACAAATTTACTTACTCCAAAACAATCATCTTAAAAAGGATAGTATTAAGCCTAATCAAGTAGATTATTTCCTCAGTAGCCATTAACAATCTGTGTTAATGGTAATCACTGACTGTTCACATTCTTGAATGGAGAATTCTTACCAATTTAAAAACGGAGTTTGAAGATGCCATTTCAAACTGGGATAAGATAATGATGGAAAGATTAGCTCAAGGGAGAGGCTACTTTTTAAGTCTTAATTAGGTTATAACCTATATCTTCTTACTCTCAAGTAGTCTTGGTGAAATCTACAAGAATCTGATCAACAAAACACTGTTAATTTAGGTTTAGGATATTTTAAGTTGCCGGTTGTGCAGCAGTTGTTGTTTTGATTCCATATTAACCACTTATACAGTTTGAACCCATGGATGTTTATTTGGAAATAAGTCCCATGGCACATGTACCAGGATTACTCTTCTTTTGCTATATTCATTAAATGCTAGGATGGTATAAGTGAAGAGTCTGGTCCCCAGTGATTCAGCCAGAAAAGCTCCCTGAATATTTTTCAGAAATAAAAAATTTCAGTTAATGTGTTGTGAATGGTAACCATGGAAAAAATCTCAGCTGACCATGAGTGGCACATACACCTCTGTACAGAAGAAGCCTCTTGGATGTCTAGTTCCATGAAATGAACAGTGTTATCAAGCCACCTTTATCTGTCTAAGCAGAAAGAGAACTTGGGAAGCCGTATCTCTTCTGACACCTGCCACATAGCACAAAGTTATAACTCTGACTGAGTGAAAGCCCACTCGCATGGTATAATCAGTTTTGAATTATAATTGATGCCATCTGTCCATAAAAATAGTATCAGCAGTGAGGCTGGCGGGAACACCTGGATGACTCTGAAGAGGGGTGAAAGTAGATTGGTGGTGTGGAGTACCAGTCTGAAAGTGGCTTTAGTGGTACCTCCTGTCCTCTTTTTCCAGCCCCCTAAGAGGTAATATGAATTTAAATCACTCCCACAACTGACCTAATCCCACCCCTTTGTGCCTAAAATCCTTACTATTTAAGGCACATGTGGAAGAAAAGAAACTGACTCCACAGCTGTGAAAATGCACAGGGAGGGCAGACTGACTGCCAAGAAAATCAGGAGAAAGTTCAGCATGTGCAAAAGGTCTAAGTGTGATGAAGGGATCACCAGGCATGCTGCAAAATAGCAATGTTTCTTCTCTGAGAACACGGTACAAGACAGGTGGCTTCTTTGGAACTGCACACTGTAGCGATGTGGTCCGTGGGGTGGCGAAGAGTCGGATCAACTGTGTGACTGAACAACAACAGCCATTCTAGGGTTTGCTCAAGAGAGCACTAACCGTCCTTGAGAGATGATCCTCAACTTTTGGGTGAGGGCCAGCAATTTAATAGTAGAGCCAGGTTCAATCATGGTTTAAGTCTGGGCTACCTTCAGAGGCTGTTTTAAATTGCAACATCTTTCCTGAAACATGGAAACTTGAGAAGACCATGATTCTGAGCATGTCCACAGGATCTGAGAGGTCAATAGGCTTTGTGTCCCTTTGAGGTCTCCTCCTTCCTTCCGAGGTCTCCTCTTCCTTCTCCTGGCAGATTACATTGATCTCAAGGTTTGTTTGTTTTTTAAAAATAGAGATTGCAATATATAGCACTCTTTCACCAAAAGAGATCCTCCCACTTTTAGTGGACTGTGGGATCGCAATTAATGGAATTCTGGGAAGGAAACACTGGCAGATTTCTGCTACTGACTGATGTTCCATCGACCTGCCCTCTGGCCAAACTATCCAAGCCATTAATCTTCTTTGGTTGTGATGGAGAGGAGGAAATAATAAATTAATGGATGCCATGCTGGTTACATGTATAGGACAATGGTACTCCCTCCATGGCTCACAGAGAGTCACATGCACAATTACCATCAGCCAAAAGAGCCACATGATGTCTGTATGTTCTATGTGCCACCCAATGAACATACATTCGATAATATAAGATATAGCTATTCATTTGAAACATGTAGGTATAAGCATTTTAATTACATGACTTCTGAGCCTGTAGAATTGTCTCTCCCCACCACTGTTGAACCTGAGCTGGCCCTTGTGGATCTGCCATGGGAAGAAGGCTTCCCTCTCTGCCTTCCTGTTCTCTCCTTAGAATGAGGGACAATGCTGACTGGGTTTTCTGCAAGCAAAAATGGAGAAGATTTGTGTCCTCTCTTCTGCTTGTTGAGTAGCCAGTAACACTCAAATAGTCTTCTAGGGTCCCTGCCACACGGCAGGAAAAACAACGGCCTAAGTGCGGCTAATCTGAGCCGCACCAAAATAGAGACGCCACGGCAGGATCCCACGGATCCCCTGAGCCGCGGCGCCGTTGCTCCCCGGCATGATCAGATGCCGGGGAGGAAGGGATGGTCGGGAGGGGGAGGCTGCCGAACTGCGCATGTGTGAGCATGCACAGTTCGGCCAGGAGCCGGGGATGCGCTGGCGGAAGGACGTGCTGGTGATCCCACGGCCAGCCTTGATGCGGCCTTTCCGGATGAACCACCCAGGTAGGTGGTTTATTTTTGGTGCGGGGTTTTGGGCGCAAGGGCCGGATCAGGGACGGGCACGCACCGCTTCCCAGATGCCAGTAACACTCAAATAGTCTTCTAGGTGACCATGCCTAAATATTATCTACTGGCTCCCTTCACTTCTCTGCCCTCTGGTAGTCAGACTTCAGGCAATCTTTCATGATCTGTGCCACAGTAACCTTTTTATTACAAGCCACAGATACTGTTGTGTTGCTTGATTGATGAACTGGTAGAGATTCCAATGGTCTTATAAACCTTTCCTTCAAAAATTTAAAGAGGACAGTAAGTTTTCCTACAGTTATTATCTATGAGAGGCAATGTAACAGCTGTACTGGAAAACATTTCCTTTACTTGATTTTTATGAGGTTATAAGATTTTTATGAGGTTAACCTCTGCTAACCTATTGATTTGGATCCTTTAAAATTCTCCAGCCTATCCATGACCAGGTTTGCTAGTTCATAGAACAATATATTGATAAAAAATGGGAATGAGAGAGTTTAATACAATAAGCAGTTCCGAAGTTAAGTGGTGGTATGATGAAAAGGGGAAAATAAACTGCTAAGGATTGTGCACCAGAAACTACTGACATGCTCTGATATAGAAGAGAAGAAGAGACTGGATTTATACCCCGCCCTTCACTACCCAAAGGTGTCTCAGAGCGGTTTACAAACTCCTTTCCCTTCCCCTCCACACAACAGACACCCTGTGAGGCAGGTGGGGCTGAGACAGCTCTTGACAGAAACTGCTCTTTTTCAAGAACAGCTCTTATCAGAACTACGGCTTGCTCATGGTCTTACTTTATTTACCTGAAAGGAATAATAGTCCCCCACCCCCCGACATGCGCCCTCAAGAAAAAGAGGGCCATGTCTTAAATTCACATACAAGTTATGGTTGTGTACCCTTTTGTGTATAACCTTTTTGGGGATGATCGTCTTACATTCGAGGTTGTCTTCCTTTTGGTTAAATATGGGTATTCAAAATTAAGTATGGGAGGAAGGAATTTCAGAGCTATCAAGGAAAGACAAATAAGGACATCTACTCATAAGCAGCCACAGCCTGAACCCAGAATTGTAAGTTAGGTGATACAGTATACCATCAATGCACAGAGAAGAATAAGGTCCCTGCCCCATGGAGCTTATAGTCTACATATTAGAGAAGAGTGTCAGGGAGGGGAGGGAGGGCAAGATGTGTCAACAAGGCAAGCACATGCTCTGACACACATAGAAGCTTGGTTATAATTTGGGACAGCGATTAAATATTGATTTATTTAGGGCATTTCTTATACTGCTTTTCTTGCCAACAGGGACCTAAAGCAGCTTACATTGTTTTCTTCTACTCTTATCCTCCCAACAACCCCGTAAGGTAGGTTAGACGGAAAATGTGTGACTGACCCAAGGCCACCCAGCAAGCTTCCATGGCAGAGTGGGGATTTGAACCCAGGTCTCCCAGTTCTTAGCCTGATACTCTAACCACTACACCACACTGGCTCACTAGACATCCTGGACTGGGCTAGGATCCACTGGGATGGCCCATTTTGACCACAGACTGCAAGTCACGGGCGAAGAGCCAGGAACCCTTGGCGCTTGCCCGAAGGCCAAACCAAATACCTGCAAAAAGTACCACACCTTTGGCCACACTAAGTATCTGCAACAGATCTTAAGCAGCTGGCAGGCATCTTCACACAATTCTTCTGCTGTGCTGCTACAGCAGGTGCTGTTACTCCCAGTGCATAATCACTTGAGAAAGAAACATTTAGCCTTGATACTATCCTCCCAGATACAATAAAGAAAACACAAAGCATGAGGGAAAGTAAGACACTGGCCCATTCTGCATCTAGCATTCGCTCCACTGTTTTACCAAATCCAGGTTGGAACAGAAATTCACCCTCTACACTGCATGCCACTTTCACTTTCTTTGATTGTCGGATTTTATGGTAGCCTCCACATTGCATGCTGGTTTCACTTCCTTTGATCTCTCAGTTTTATGGTAGCTGTCTGCATAGATTTATGGCCGTTTTATGGCCATTCAGGGGTGACTCTGCAGTCAGTATGGTTTTGGCCCGGGGTATTTGAATGTGGTTTTGAGCCGCATCTTTTTCTGTTCCAGTGTGGGTTTGGTAAAACAAAGGAGTGAATGCTAGATGAAGAATGGGCCAATGTAATAACTAGAGCCTTCACACCAGGTATCAGACTCTGGAGTGTCCCTTGGTGTGATCCATAGGAGTCAGCTAGGCCTCCTAATTTTGATTTCGTTTTCATATTTGATGAAAGTTATGTTCTGCAAAATTGATTTCCTAGTAATTACATCGAGCTCAATCCAGCCAGAGTTAATCACTTAGAAGTGCCATTAATTTCCAAGGAAAAGTTCAGCGCATGCTTAAATCCTTTCCCTTGAAATCAATGGGACTTCTAAGTGATTTAACCTCTAATGAATTGTGCCTTTATTCTTTATTTATTAGAAAGAAGTGTGTACATTTTCTCCCCCCCCTTTATTTATTTCTATTTGTTGTTGTTCAGTCGCACAGTCAAGTCCGACTCTTCGCAACCCCATAGACCAGATCTTTCTTTTCCCCACTCTTTGGGCTAAATAGTCTGTATCATTTTCATTTTATTATTTATTTATTTCAATTTATATACCGCCTTGCTGATGCAGGTAAATGTGGTGATTTGTGGTGTAAAATGATAATCAACTTGGGACTTTACTTACAACAGATGTGGGAATAGATTGAATTGGGCCTAGCTAACTTTTTCACTCTCTTCCCTTTCATGTTACAGGCCACATCTCATTTCGCTTTTCTACATGCGGCCCTGTGCTTTTCAACCTGGCAACCACAATTGTAATAAACTCCAAAAAGAACTTCTGATTAACAGGCCTAGAAGGTAAAGCTTTGAAACTGTCCATAACATTTTAACACATACTAACAAGTTTATGCTAGAGAGTAAGACATGGAAGAATAATTTATAAAACTAAGACAAAATGGCTCCCACAAGTTCTTCTCTATATGACCACAAATATTCTCCATCTATTCTCTGGTTATATAAATATTCAGCAAATATTTAATGTTTATTATCACCACTGGACTGATAAAGATTTTGTGATATCAGTCAACATTTGATATTATCTGACAGGTGGCTGACATAATGCAGTAAATGTGTACTAATTTTATTCAACCAATCAGAAAAGAATAAAATATTTAAAATAAAAAAATCAGAAAAGGGCAGTTTTTAAATTTTTATGTCAAATTTGGATTTTGCCTTTCAAAGGATGGAGTTGGCGGTGTGTGTGTGTGTCAGTGCTTGATGTCCAAATCCAAGTGTTGAAATTTGTGAATCTGAGAGGGTTTTTTTTAACCAATTCTAATAATTCTGTTTCAAGAGGATGCCTGAAAATTTGGACAGGAAAATATTAGTCACATATATGGAACTTTGGAAAGTTACTTTACTGGGATTACTAGAAGAACAGGCAAGAGTTAAGACCACCACTTGATCAAAACCAGGGGGAAAACACTGACACATTTTAACTGATAATGACCTAAAATGTCTTGTTTATGGAAATTGCCGGGTGTTCTGTCTTAATGTAAGATGACCATTCCATTATGTGCTTCTTATTTTGATTTGCAGTATTGTTCTATGGAACAACTAATGCTATATTTTTTTCTATGACTGGTATCATTTCCTGCAGCTGAATGTGACCATTTTCTTCCTTTTTCTCTCTCAGTTGAGATACGACTGTAATGAATATATAAAAAGAAATAATCTACAACCCTGAACCAGAGATGTTTGTGTACAACTAGAAATAATGTGTGTATAATATAATACCACATACATCTCCATAGGAATCTGATAAAAATTCAAGTCCAAATTAAAAGGTGTCCTTCCATTCTGTTTGATGTTTCAGTATGACATACCAACTTCAATCCTCTGTACATTTACCTGGGAGTAAGCCCCACTGAATGCAACTGAACAGAATAAACCTGCATAGACCTGTGTTGTAAAGTGACCATCCACTTGCTCACGGCGTTTAGTTTACCTGGGCATTCAACAGCATTCAACAGTTCAAGACTGGCCCCATGCATTAAGATTCAATGGCCTTACCCTATCTATGAGCTGACTTCTGAACTGAGGCCTGCATTAGTATTTTCTTAATTGTTCAGAGGGTCACTTCCAAGCTAAATTGAATCTTGAAAAATTAAGGGGTCTAATAAGATCAAACTGTGGTACGGTCTCATTTAATCTTCTGCTGTGATTCAGGATTTCTTTCTTTTCTTTTTCTTAATTAGACCATTTCAAGGTTGAGAATGCCAATTAACAAAACCAAAGATACATCATGGAAGAAAAACAACACAAAGTAGACAATCATCCTTTGAAAACATACGATACAACACACTGGCAATCTGTCCTCATATGTCCTATTTAGATGGATGGGAAGAGCACAAAACAACACCGTGGGTATTATTAATACCAAAACCAAGCTGAAATTCCAAATGAAACATTTTGTTTATCTGCCGATGGAAATCCAAGACAAAGACAGGGACGTGTCAAAGTAACAAGCTGTTCACACACATTCCAAAGTCACGTAATATATTTTACTTCCCCGCAGTAATACATTATTCATAATGCACCTACACCTCCATCTCTGGAGTGCTTTGCTGGCAATTAAAATGCAATCATCACAATAAAGAAATAAATATCCTTAATTAAAACCGGTGCACAGGAACTTAAAACTAGAACGTGGCGGTGTAGTCAATGGGGAGCTGTCTGTTAACATGCAATTTTACAGAACTGTCAGCTACATCTAATAAGTGAACATAAATGCTTCAGAGACCAAATGTGGATTTGCTGCATTCTCTAAAGGACCCCGAGTCTGTACACAAATTAGCAGATGATACTATCCATATGTAGCTGGTTTTTTTTCCTTAATCCCTACAAGATTAATGTAACTAATTTTCTATAATTACTGTAAAACAGTATTATAATGAGCAGTGACCCACACTAGATTCTTTGATCATATGGCTTCTCCTTTACCCTATGCCTCTGGTTGTTATTTATCAAAAGAGGGTTTTTTTAGGAATTGGCATAGTAAAGTTGTTTTAGAGAGTTTGAAGGAAACCATCTGCCAATGCTGTCTATGTAAAAAAGTACTATTAGTCCCCCTCCCCCAAATCCTTGTACTTCTTAAAACACGTCTTCTTTTATCAGAGATGCAATGGAAGGTATTTTGTTTTTACATGCTGGCTCCATTCCCCAGCTCCATTAAACTGAAGGATGTAAAACCAAAAGAGAAAAGCTACAGGGAGCAGAAAGCAGGGTTTAAATGGCTCAGAGCCATTTAAACCAAACAGCTGAGTCCCTGCTGCTCAGTTGTTTGGAAACCCCTGCTTTCTGCAGCTTTTTGCAGGGAGCATAAAGCAGGGTTTCCCAAACAACTGCTCTAAGCCATTTAAACCAAACAGCTGAGTGGCGGTCCTACCACTCATCTGTTTGGAAACCTCTGCTTTCTGCTCTCCATAAAAAGCCGCAGGAAGCAGAAAGCAGAGGTTTAAACTTTAAATGGCTCATGAGCCAATACAAACCAGGTCAGTTTGCGGATCATCCTCCCGGTTCGTATGGGTTGTGGTTCAGCCATGAACCAAACCACAAAATGCAGTTCGTGCCCATCCTTACCTACCTGCTGTCACCTCATGGACCCACACCATCCTTTGGTTCAACCCAAGTCCCTGTGCACTGCCAGTGCCATTAAGGTTTGGTTTGCTCCCAGACAGCCACAATACAAGAGAAGGTAACAAGCATCCCTGGCTTGGAGTTACAAAATACTCTGTAGCACAGGCACCACAGTTTACAAACAATGTTTGCTTTTGGTTCCAGAGCCAGACCACCACAAAACCAAAACCAATAAAAACATACCCATCCCTTTCTGCATCATTAACTCTCAAATGGTATCTGCATCTTTTAAAGATAACATGAAATACCTAAATATTTCTGCATGAGTTTAATACACACGAACATATTATGCAATGAAAATTTTATTGCTCATTTAATTTGGAAGCAATTACTTGGTAACTGGATTTACCTCACACACTTCAAATCTCAAAGCTCTTCTAACAGTCGATATTTAATGAACATATGGCAAATGTGAATCCAAATGTAATACCTTCTTTTAATGAAGTGGGGGAACTGAACCAATATTTCAAAGTCCCCAGGTCTATGTACCTTTCAAAAGTATTACTGTTCGATGCTGGAGCTAGGTGGGGAGACCTGGAGATAAATGTGTCGATAGGCTGTAATATAAATTGAAAACAAAAATAAGAGAGCCAATTGTTTTATTTCATTAGGGCTGGGAAAAGAGGTCTCCAGTAAATATAAAGGGTAATGGTGTGGTGTAGTGCTTTCAGCACTGGACTACGATTTGGGTTCAAATCCCCCACTCAGCCACGGACGTTTGCCTACTGACCTTGGGCCCATCACAATCTCTCAGCCTAACCTACCTTCACATGGTTGTTGTTGTGAGAATTAAGGGGAAGGGGGGAAACAATGCAAAAAGCCACTTTGGATCAGGGGGGAAAGTAGGATATATATACCACCAATGTGCGTAAATGGGCAGAGCCAGGGCTATTTTTGGGCAGGAACGCACAGGAATGGTGTTCCAGCTGGCTTCAGAGTTGGCCACGCCTACTACAGCCAAAACCTCTGCAAGCCAAGGGAAGGCATGGGGTGTGGCCTAATATGCTAATGAGTTTCTGCTGTTGGGTGTGGCCTATTATGCTAATGAGTCCCTGCTGGATTTTTTTTCTACAAAAAAAGGCCCTGGGCAGAGCAGTTAATGTTTTTATTATGTTTAATCTTGCGAGTTGCCTCAGGCAAGTTCCCTGGAGTAGCAGCATAGAAAGCTCCTAAATAAATAAATAATTTAACAGAGCGACTCTTTTCATCATATATTTACTTCCCCAGCCAACCTAGTCAGCTGGTAACCCTTGCACACTCCCCACTTTCTCTTTCTTCTGCTGCTAAACACTCAACATCCCATCAATTCGGAGCAGAACAAACTAACGCAACAGTGACTGCATTCTAAATCCTGGGTTGTTCTGCACTAATAAAAGTATGAGAGCTGCAATCACTCGTCAGTCTCAGTCCTTTTCAGACTCTATGGACGTGAAGTGTTCTGAACATTCTAAAGGGCCACATGCTTGCTAAGATTTCTCAGCAAACACACGGGACACACAACAAGGTTGAGTAAATGTGGGAAAACACCATGTTAAAGCAAAACACACAATTCTGATATGCTACTATGCCTTCATATCTTCATTTAAATCATGTGCTTAAATATACAATAAAGAAGAAGAAGAGAAGAGATTGGATTTATACCCCACCCTTCACTACCCAAAGGAGTCTCAGAGCAGCTTACAAACTCCCTTCCGCTCCCCACAACAGACACCCTGTGAGGTAGGTGGGGCTGAGAGAGATCTGATAGAAACTGTTCTTTTTCAAGAACAGCTGTGCCAGAACTATGGCTTGCCCAAGGTCATCCAGCAGGTGCAAGTGGATGAGTGGGGAATCAAACCCGGTTCTCCCAGATTAGAGTCCACGCACTTAACCACGACACCAAATTGGCGTAAAGACCCTAGTGTATCTTACTGGTACATTGATAAAAAACCTAAAGAACAATATATATCTTGTAGAAAAGTCCACAGCTACAGAGACTAATATATAGACAGGATTCAATGCTGTAGTCGTCAATGCCAATATCGCAGGCTGTTTTGCTTTTCAAAAAGAGATATAGCAAGCATCAAAGCAACACACCTCCCAGGCAAAAGTTGTGTGTTTTGAGAAATTCTTTTTCAGGCAAATTATTTTGCCTGGAACCAAAGCTCACAATGCTACAATGCACAAGTCAAACAACTCTGTAGAAGGCTTCTCCAGCTCTCCATAGGCTAAGATTTCTCCCCTAGCCTGATATCCACTGCACACGGCAAACTTGCCTCTGTAAGCCATCATAGCCTCAAACCATGATTTAGTATGTTCAACCCACTTTTGGAAAGTTTGCAGTGTCGTGCTAAACTTGTGACAATCATTTCAGAAAGCCCGCTAATCACATGCAAAAGTTCAGTCCAGAAAAGAGGCCGGGTATCCTCAGAATGGGTGTATGAATTGCTGTTTACAGCACAGGTATGTACAGGGATCAAAGATGCAAAGTGGGTGATGCGATCCAAGGCACATGAAGGCAAATTGCAGCGGCCCCCAACAAACTCCTTTCCCTTCCCCTCCCCACAACAGACCCCCTGTGAGGTAGGTGGGGCTGAGAGAACTCTTTCCAGAACTGTCCTTGAGAGAACAGCTCTGACAGAACTATGGCTTGCCCAAGGTCATCCAGCAGCTGTAAGTGGAGGAGTGGGGAATCAAACCCGGTTCTCCCAGATTAGAGTCCACGCTCTTAACAACTACAGCAAACTTGCTCTATAGAGTTTTTGCAAAATGGTAGTGTCCACCATGTCACTTCTGGTTTTTACTGGAAAATACCTGGAGATTTGGGGGGTGGAGCCTGGGAAAGGCGGTGCCAAGGACAAACTTTAAGCAGGATCAACCATGATATCACAAAGCAGTGGTTTCATCTCTCTTCCCACATTTTTGGAGGTGTCACAGGGCTCTTTTTGTAGCAGGAACTCCTTTGCATATTAGGCGACACACCCCTAATGTAGCCAATCCTCCAAGAGCTTACAGTAGCCCCTGTAAGAAGAGCTCTGTAAGCTCTTGGCGTAGGGTTGCCAAATTTAAAAATCCTACAGGCGGGGGAGCGTCCTGCTGCTCCGTGAGCCGGTCGGGAATGTGTGCGCGCGCAAAGAGTTTTCCCCTCAAATGGTGTGGCCCCGCCCCCAGCGTGCAACGTCACTTCTGGTGACGCGCACGCCGGGGAGGGGCTTCCCCCGGGCCCCGATTCCCCGGCGTCGGGGAACGGAGCCTCCGGGGCGGGGGATTTCTGCCCTACCGGGGGAGTTGGGAGCCCTATCTTGGCGGATTGGCTACATCAGGGGTGTGTCGCCTAATATACAAAGGAGTTCCTGCTACAAAAAGAGCCCTGCTAGTAGAAGTAGGTTGGCCAGCCTCCAGATGGATCCTGGAGATTTTGCAGAATTACATTGGATCTCCAGACTACAAAGGTCAGTTTCCCTAGAGAAAATGGCCTCTTTGGATGGTAGACTGTATGGCAGCCCCCAGACCCCCTGGAGATTTGGGGGGTGGATCCTGGGGATGACCGTGTTGGCAACCCTACTCCTGGGAGGGGTGGGGCTTGGCACACTTAGGTCACTTCCGCTAAAAGCCAGAAATGACACACTGGACGCTCGAGCATTTCTGAAGACCATATAGAACCAGAGAGTAGAACCAGAGAGTTTTTGCAAAATGGTAGAGGGTCCACCATGTCACTTCTGGTTTTTACTGGAAAATACCTGGAGATTTGGGGGGGGGGGTGGATCCTGGGGAAGGCAGTGTTGGCAACCCCACTCCTAGGAGGGGTGGAGCTTGGCACATTTAGGCCACTTCTGTGCCAGTGTGAGGCTGACGTGCGTTCCTTTCCCCACCCCATTTCCTCCCACTGGTGTCTGAGACACCAGCGAGCAATGAAACAGGAGACTGGCTAACTTTAACTCTATGGCATTATAGAGGTCCCACCCCTCTCCAAACCCCATCCTCCCCAGGCTTTACTCCCAAATCTCCAGGAATTTCACAAGCCAAAGCTGGCAACCCTAAGTGGAAGTATTACCATTAGTACACGTATTCATTGTGACACCTCCAGGCCTCACCCCTTGATATCACCAGGACCTACTCCATGACATCACTGGGCCCTGCCCAATTAATCACTCAGTTCTGGATGCTAGGGACCTGGATAATGTGTTTAGTTACCGCTATTCCACAAGTACAACCAAATTCTTTATAAGATGAAAACCCTATCAAATGGCCCATGGTTTTTAAACAGTATTACGATCATCTTACAACCAAGCAGACAGAGAAGAGCCTTAAGCAAGATGTAAAGAGGATAGGTTCAGCAGTGATTATTTATTTAGGAATGGGGGTATGACAAGTACACAAGAGTGTTTCTATTTGTGGAATGCTGAAGGGTGTTCTAGAGGTCATAAGTGAAAGAGGAATGTGAACTTAATTTCTTGTGACTTGTTTTTTTGGAGAATGGACTGCTGGTGTGATAAAAGACGGAGCCTCAGAGGAGGCCATGTTTATGTTTTATGGTTCATTAGAGGAAGTCTACCTTCAAGGGCAAAGCACGGGGGCAATGTTAACGAAAGGTACAATATCCATATCTCTTTTGATAGACGAAAATTGGTCTGCACACATGCTGGCGATATCAAAGGAGACAAGGAGGATTAAACATTTGGGGTTTCTTTTACTCTCCTCAACTTCCTCTATTTTAGACAAATATGATGATGAATCAAACAGTTGCTTAAAACCACAAACACATACACAGACTGAGTATGTATACTCCCATAGGAGAATCAGAAAGAAACTTGAAGCGTTCCTTTATAACACCCCACACCCCCAAATAACATTCTTTCATGCTAGGGCAGAACTGATACAGAAGGACTGCAATTAAAAATGAACACCGTGGTCCTTGTTTTCACCTGTGATTAAGAACTCGAGTACCAGCAATAGCTCTACAACAGTGAGAAAAGTAAGGATCCAGTTCTCCTGTAGGATGTTGCCTCTGGATATGTCCAGTGCAAAATAATAATAATAATAATAATAATAATAATAATAATAATAGCAACAACAACAACAATAATAATAACTACTACAACATCAACAATAATAACAACAACCATTCATTAATAACTGTTTATAATGCACTTTATAACAAATCATGTGCTGTTAAACGAGGGATAATAAACAATAGCACAGTTTTACTGAAAGCGTGTATTTCAAGAAGGAGTGCAAGATTCTGCTTTCATGTGAAACCTGTTAAATTTGCCTGCAATATGAATGTTAACACTTCCTTCAAAGGAAACAGCATGGTACTAAACAGGGCTAATTCCAGCTGGCCTTTCACAAGTAATTGAATTTATCCTGCTTCTAACGGATCAATACTGAATTATGTTCCAGGCAGGACGAAGGGGAGAAACAGTCTGTTGTGCATTTGGCTTGTGCATTATGTAGAGTGTACTGCAATATGAAGTGCATTGACAAAGCTGAGCAGGGGGATACCATGAACAGATCAATGTAGTACCTGCTGGCATCTAGACTTGGTGCTGAGCTCTGTGGCTATGGCTTGTGACTTCTGTGGAGTGCAAGCCTAGAGACCTTAGGGAGCACATGTGAGGACCAAACTTACTACTTCCCTTGAAACAACTTTCCTTTTAACCTTTGACTCTGGTCTCTTCCACCTGTAGAGTAAAAACAATTCCACATATAAGGTTTAAATTGCATTTCATCCTCTCATGGAGTAATTATGTCAATGTGGGACTGTTAATACAAAACAGAGTGTGGAAGAGCAGTATTTGTAATGCCCTGTGTCCATTCTGACCAAAACTGGTTTTCTCATTCGTATCAAAGATAGCACAGAATCAAATCAGCTAGAAAACATTAGGGGAAGAAACTCCCCCATGGAATCTCTATAGGTGGAGATACCAGTCCCTAAGGGTTACTTCCCAGTAGTCATGTATGGCTGCGAGAGTTGGACTATAAGGAAGGCCGAGCGCCGAAGAATAGATTCTTTTGAACTATGGTGCTGGAGGAGACTCTTGAGAGTCCCTTGGACTGCAAGAAGAACAAATCAGTCAATCCTCAAAGAAATCAACCCTGACTGTTCCCTGGAAGGCCAGATAATGAAACTGAAACTCAAATACTTTGGCCACCAAATGAGAAGGGAGCACTCATTGGAGAAGACCCTGATGCTGGGAAAGATTGAAGGTCAAAGAAGACGGGGACGGCAAAGGATGAGATGGTTAGACAGTGTCATCGATGCAACGAACATGAAATTGAGCCAACTTCAGAGGACAGCGGAAGACAGGAGGGCCTGGCGAGAGATGGTCCATGGGGTCGCAAAGAGTCGGACTCGACTGTGCGACTGAACAACAACAAGGGTTACTTAGGAGTTTAAAACAGGGAATAAAGAGAGTCAAATCCCGCCAGCATTCCTGGAAACTATTTAAAACTATGCTGATCGTCGAGACCCAGATAGAATGCACACCTCAAACCAGAAAAAGGCGTCAACGAGTCTAAAAAGATGCCTGCATGTTTAACAGTTGAAGGAGGTGATAAAAGACAAAAGAGCTTCTTTTAAAAAGTGGAAGGTTTTCCCAACTGAGGTGAACAGAAAGGAGCACAAGTTCTGGCAAAACAAATGTAAGCTGACAATAGGGTTGCCAGGTCTGGGTTGGAAAATACCTGGAGACTTTGGGGGTGGAGCCAGGAGAGGGTGTGGTTTGGGGAGGGGAGGGGCCTAGGCATAGTACACTGCTATTGAGTCCACCCTTCACAGCAGCCATTTTCTCCAGGGGGGCTGATCTCTGTCAGCTGGAAATCAGTTATCAAAGCAGGAGATCCCCAGGCCTCACCTGGAGGCTGGCAACCCTAGCTGACAATAAGGCAAGCTTCTCATTAGACCCCCCACAAATCAGATGTAGAGCTGCACATTTTGTGAAGAACCACACATCAGAATCAGGCTCCTTCTGCCCAGGGAGCCGGCCAGCATTTGTGGGCAGGGGCCACTTTGCCTCCCCCGGAAGAAGGGAGAGGCAGGTGAACACAACACAGAGCATCTGACGTCACGCTGAGTGGCATGGCGGGCCAGGATTCAAGCCAATCTCCACCCTCACCTGGCCTCTTTCACTGCATGCTCAGCCCACCCTTCCTCCCCTTAGGCAGTAGAGGTAGGAATTTTTCACCCGTCCTTGAACTGGCAAAGAAGGGGGGCTGTTGTTGCCTACCTTGTACTGTTCTTGAAGGGTTCTGGGAAAATGGATCTGGTGAGCACCATATAGCACCTCCCTTATTTGGGGCAGGAGGTCCATCAGGCCCCACCTTTGGTGCCGCCCAGGGCAGGGAATGAGGGCTGCCTTTGGACCGCCCTGCCTGGGCCTCCCTTCCAAGTTGCGTGGCTTGAGCGGGGGAGCTACACAGCAGTATCCCATTTGCTATGCCAGCAGGATGGCTCACATCTGGGGCAGCAGTGGCTTGCCCAGTGTAGAACTTTGGGGGCTATATGCTGTTGGGTGGAGCGATAAAATACTTAATTTGCATATTGGGAGGAGTGTGTGTAGTGAGTGACTGGGGGAAAACCAACCTGGGGAGGGGGTGGAGCAAAGGGAGGCCTAGTCATTTGTCGCTCCAAGGGCTGGATTGCTGAAAGGCCTCAGCTAGGGTTGCCAAGTTGATCTTCGCCGGAAGCGGGGGGCTCCCGGCCGGTGTCCGATGCGTGCGCGCCGCATGCACATCACCTGGAAGTGACCTGACGACGCCAGGCACGCTGGGGGCGGGGCCACAGCCATACAAGGGAAAACCATAGAGTTTTCCCTCAGATGGCCGTGGCCCCGCCCCCAGCGTGGTCGCGTCACTTCCAGGTGACGTGCACGTTGGGGAGGAGTTCCCCCCGGGGCCCGATCTGGCGGCACCGGGAAACGGGCCTCTGGGGCAGGGGTTTCCCCGTCCCCCGGGGGAACTTGGGAAGCATAGCCTCAGATGAAGAAGCTTTTGTCTGGTGGGGGCCCTTCCTTGATGGACAGCACTTCCTCTGGAGCCGGTGAGCCCCAGACAAATCTGACTTCGAACTGATGCTGATTCCTTCTCTTGGATGGTGGGGAGAGAGGCCATGAGAACTTCCCTTCCCACTGGAGGCCTGCTGCTCAGGGACTGTGACTGGACCAGCTCCAACAAGAGAACAGTGCTTCTGGAACACTGACTACTGGACCTTTGGATTGGGAAGGGAAAGGAGTTTGGGGTTGGGAATTACAATACCCTATGTGCAGAACTGTATTTTCCTTGTTGTAACAAATAGTTGCTTTCAGAGGTCATTTTGGGGGGATCGCGGGGGATCGCAGTTCCCCCGGGTGAGGTACGGGGGGCGGGGCACATGATGAAGCCCCGCCCCCTGTTTCCGGCCACCCCGCTTCCGGCCCTCATTCAGCCAGGAGGAGGCAGGAGAAGAGAGAGGGTAATTTGCTTCCTCCCTGCCTCTCCCCACCCCTGCCTGCCTGGGGCTTCCTTGCACTCCCACCGGCCTTGCAGGTCCACTGCCGGGCCCCTCATGGGGCTCGGCAGTGGAGCTGCAAGGCTGCCGCTGCCAGCTGGGATCGTTGGGGGCGGGGTGTGTGTCCTTATGACACACTTCTGGTGATGCCAGGGGGTGTGGCATATGCTAATGAGTTATGCTAATGAGTTCCCCTAGCTCTTTTTCTACGAAACGACCCCTGGTTGCTTTGCTTAAGCCAAGGTGTGTGAGTGGGAGGGGGGCTTTAAGAAAGTAGGACCTAAGCCAGGCCCTAATTTCCAACGCCTGGGTTACACCAGCATATGGCAAGGAGGTGGTCTGGGCAAGCCCTGGCCTTGGACTATTCCTGCACTTGAGGGCTGTGGCCCTTGCTGCAAACGTTGTAAATATTCGATAAAGTGACCTAGTGTCTGTCTCTTTCTTCCCCTGCAGCCAAGAGGATTGTATGTAGACACTTCTGAGAAAGCAGATGGCAGGAGACCCAACCAGATGGAAGAGTGAAGTCTGTGCGCCAGACAAAGGGGGAGCCTATGCACCCTCTTTCTGACCCACTAGAATAAGGACACTATGATGTCATGCTGGCTTCCTCCTCTTTTTCACTGTAAGATCATCAGGATATTGAGTATTGTTATGCATTCAACTACATACGGCAGAGCTTGAGTCAAAAGCTCTATCTTGCCCCAGTATCCAGAAGTATACAATCTGATTGGGCGCTCCGAACAGCTTACCAGTCAGAGCATCAGAAAAGGTGCTGGAGGGAAACCTGTTTATTGGTTGTTATCTACGCTTAAGGATTGGTTGTTATCTGACAGATGGGCGTGGTTACCCAACCCCGGACAGTTTAAAAGTGAGCCTGTTGCTCCCTTGTTTGTGTTCGTTCTTAATCTATCTAATAAAGCTGAATCACTGTTTGGAAAAAGCTGCGTTGAGTCTCGTACTTAACGAGTATAAAAGGAATGCCAGATAGCATTATTATACAAATATTTTAAAATCTCCGTATCTTATATAGAGATATTTTAGAATATTTTACTCGAAATGGAAAAACTTTCTGAATTTGGCTTAGCCTTATAGTTTGATGCAAAATGGGGGGGGGGGGGAGGAAACAAAAACCTATTCTT
>NW_015163638.1:396266-411578 GCF_001447785.1 Gekko japonicus | reverse complement strand
TTCCCTACAAAGTTGCAAACAGTAGGCCACCACAATTAATTTTCCAAAAATGCTGAAGATCATTTTCAGTATTTCGGAATGCCAAGTTGTGGGCTTTTATGTAAGCCTCTCTTATTGGCTACGAATTTACTGCAATCACATTAGGTGTGCTATTTTTTGAAATGGTAAAAGGTGATGCTCTTTGTTCTTTTTTTTTTGGCACAAATAATTAAGCTTCCAGCTTAAAAGGCAATTTCCACAAGCAAAGATAATCTGAAGTCTGACATTTCCAAGTTCAACTTTGAAGGCTTAATGGTGAATACATTTGCATATACTTTCCTGGGAGGGCCAAAAAGGCAAATGTTGCAGAACAAGTTTGCTCCAGTGGAAGAATAAGAGAAAAGTGTTTGCGTGGAGAGGGGTTAAATCAAATAGGTTTCCATTTAATTTAATATCCATGTTATTTTCTGGGGTATTTTCAGTTATTATTTATTTGCAAGTGTTCACGTAATAATAATTTCTCTGTTTATTTGAATGAGGACTCATGAAATGAGAGACTCAAGTTATCTATGAGTATCAGAGGAAGAAAATTCATCCACACGTATAGGAGAATGAGGTAAAGGCCTGAGGTGGTAGAATGTGCAGTACCAATTTAGACTGCAGGCAGAGCATCAGAGAGCATTTAGAAATTTTCTCAGCAAACAAAGTGGGGTATGTGTGTCAAAACCTTTCTCTTGGGACCTAATTTTTAGTTCCTAAAGAGTTGTGTGTGGGGTTTTTTTTAACGAAAGAGCATGCAGAGCTGGAATCTACAACTTGCAGTGGTGGTCTTTAGTGGTGCAAGGTATTCTTCCCTGTCAAGCATCCATCTGTTTATCCTGCCAACCCCAAAAGTATGTTGAATGGGCCAAAACTAATTCAGGAGGTATATGCTATAAATGTTGTCCTTCAGAGGACATTAGGCTTGCCAGCTAACTGGTATCATGTAGTAATGCCCTCAGTAGGGATCTGAAGTAGGGTTCTAGCCCCAAACATCACCATCCCCAAATCATAATTTGTTTTTAAAATGTATCATTCTGGACCCCCAATATTTCAGTACAATGCCATATGCTGATTGCCCCCTCTCCCCAGCAGAATGTTCACGTCTGACAAAATAAAAGGTAAAACAGATTCAGGCAACTGTGCCCCACTTGCCTCCCCCCAGCAATGCTGTGTACATAATTTTTTTACGCAATGCATAATTAGCTTATGGAATTCACTGCTGCAAACTGTAGGGATTGTCATTAGCCTAGATGTCTTGGCAAAAGGATTAGGCAGTTTCATGGAGGATAAGTCTATCTGCATCTATTAGTCATGCTAGCTAAATGGAACCTCCATGTTCACAGGCAATAGATCATAGGCAGCACGTCACAAACTAGGGACAAAAATAGGGAAAGCCTACCACCTTCATGCCCTGTTTGTAAGTTTCCAGGGGTGTGTGCCAGATTACCATCAAATCCCAAATACCACCTCAAAATGCACTCCGATTTCAAAGGAAAGTCATGTCAAAATCACACCAATTGCAAGATAAGCACTATGTGTGTTACGTGGTGAACATTGATTCACACATAGGTTACACAGGTTGGGTCTGAGTCCCCATCCTGTTTCAACGGTCAGAATGTTCTCCGTTCTCACAGGCACAGTGCCCAATTCAGATCAGGACCGTGGTGCACATGGGACCAAACGAAACGTGACCATTTTTAAAGAGTTGTATCCAGGTTTGTCGCTCTACTCAGCAAAATCCGGCAAATAATGCTGTAGTGTATTCAATAGCTGCCTTGAAATGCCTATGTCTAGTGAATCATCTCATTGGAAAGCTAGGTTAAACTTCGTCCTGGGCAAGGATGCGAATACACCCAATCGTATTGCTAGCCCAGGAAGCACTTAGCCAATCACCTTACAGCAAGCTCCCTGAGCGGGAACGTCTGTGATTGGTTCTTATGGCTTCAACCTTATTGGTTGTTTTGTGGACAGTGGGCGTGGCTATTTTTCCCGGGAAGTTTGAAAAGTGTACAGTGGGCGTGGCTATATTACCCGGGAATGTTTAAAAGCAGGACAGCTGCAATGTTAAAGCTGTTCTGGCTATCAGATGTTGATCCGTGTTGGAGAAGTGTTCGAGTTGAAGAATAAAGTTGTGTTCTTGCTGAAATCACTCTCCGACTATTTGTTAAGCACGCGACTTAACAAATGCCTCCTCTCAGTGCTGTTTTCACGAAGGAAAAATGGTTTAGGGGGGAAAGGCAGGGGGCCTTCCTTCCCTCATAGTGCTGTTCCGAGCCCTTCTGGGATCTTTCTTTCGTTTTTTAAAAAGAAGAAGCCTTTTCCTGTAGCTGTTGTGGGGCTGCAGGGAACACAAATTTAGTTTATTTTAGTTTAGCTTAGTTTGACCCCAAGTTTAAACACGTTTAGTTTAGTTTGGCCCTGGGAAAGGGGCTGTGGGAAGACTGAAGCCTCTTCTTAATATTTAAAAAGGTTTCCCTTGCTCAAAAGCTAGTCAAATCCAACTCTAAGGGGCAATGCTCATCTCCATTTCCAAGCCGAAGAGCCAGTGCTGTCTGAAGACTTTTCCATGGTTATGTGGCCGGCATGACTAAACGTTGAGGGTCACGGAATGCTGTTACCTTGCCACTGAAGTGGTACCTATTTATCTACTTGCAGTTTCTTGCTTTCGAACTGCTAGGTTGGCAGGATCTTAGTGTGTACTGCAGTCTTAATGTGAAAAGGGTATCACATGCAGGGGTCATTTCATAGAAAAAGAGGTGCAGGGGCTCATTAGCATAACTCAGCATAATTTATTTGCATATGCCACACCCCCTGACATCACCGGAAGTGTGTCAGAAGGCAACACCCACTGCTCAGGCTCCACTGGACTGTTTTGGATTGCTAGCTATGGGGGGGGGGGACGCGCAGATCCTCGTGGTACTCATGGCCTGGGCTGCTGGGAGCAGGGGGCGGGGCTTGTTGCATGTGCCCGCCCCCTGGGCTTTTTACTGTCAGAGCTCCGCTCCTGTGCGCTCCTGCAGGAAATGACCCCTGATCACATGCACAGGAATAGAGAATCCATTTGTCAGCCTGATTGTCGCAAGGGTGGGAACCACAGACCTTACCTCACGTTGTGTACCATGATAAAACTACACGCACGTGGTCGGACTCGCACGTGGCCACAGCAACGTGCCGAGCTTCGCACCACAAGGACAATAACAGCCACGGATCCGAGAACTCACCTTTCGGTCAGCTCGGATCCTAATAGGGAACCAGTAGGGGGAGTTGTGTGTAAATAATCCAATCACGTGTGTGTGTGTGTGTGTTGGGTGTGTTTTGAATGGGAATATAAGCGGGCCATGGGCCACACTAGTTATCTCAAGTTCTCTGATGTACTAATAAAGTATGAGCTAAAATCACTACTCCATGCATCAGTCTCAGTACTTTATACCTTACATACTACAAAACCTGATGACTAAAGGGAGATTTTTTTCTTTTTAGTTACAAAAACTGATCTGTAGTTTCTGGGAGATTTGGTGGAGGATGCTTTTGCTTTTGCCTAGATTGTGGGCTTCAGCTTTTTTATGGAATTCCTCAGCTCCATGGGTAGAGTTTCCCCCTCATCCACATTGTGTACTTTTAATTATTTTTCACAGTTATGACAGGCAGTGAGATACCATCTGTTAGAGTAGGAACAAAAAGAACAGAAATAACCGCTAGAAAGGTTTAAGTTCTGGATACTTTCCAGATGGACAACTCAAGTTTTCCCATAGTTTTTGGAGTCACTTTTGAACCTAAACTTCCATCTACAACAAATTGATGTGTCTTCATGTTACCACAACGGTGTTGGATAAGGAAGTCCTTTGGGTCATATTACCACAAACATGTGCTGGATAAGGAGTTCCTGATGAGGGTTTCTGAAAGTCTGGGGAGTTTTTTATTGGCAAAATGCTGAAAAACTCTTTTAGCTTGTTGAAAGAGAAGGCACGAGGGAGAATTTTCCAGGAAGACACTTCAGACAATAGCATATAGTAGCCTTCCTGTAAAGTAGCATTCCAATAATGTGAATAAAAACCACACAATCGCAGGTCATAATGAGATTCTCAGGTAATCCTCCTGCTCCCATGAAACTGCGGCCTTTATTATCACACACAATTTATTCCAGCCTTCTTTCCTGAGGTGCCTATAATATGTTTGTTAGCACATGACAGTGAGATGCCATTTTTTAATATATCGCTTCATGCTAGCTAAACTGTTTCCTTTTTTAAAAAAAGTCAGGGTAATTTTACCACTAGTGTATGTGACAATTAAGAACAACAACTTCTGTCTTCACATAGATTATACACCTAATGAAATCAAGCTATCATATTCCAGAGTAATAAGTCAGCACCCCAGCCGACTGAGAGGAGAGTGAGGGGACCATATGGGCTCATCACGCCCATCACTTGGTAGTACATCAGAAAAGGGACACCTCGAATGTTGCCATAAATGTACAAGGTTAAAAAAAATAAAATAAATGAATGTACAAGGTTGCTGATTGGCTGCTGGAACCTGGAAACAGGATGGATCGCTGGAATTATTAGTCTCTACTAAGTGCTATTAGTCAGTCAGCAGTCATGTGACTACACAACACTGCCCCCTGCTTTCAACACTACCCTATGACAGTGCCAGGTCGGGGTTGGAAAATCCCTGGAGACTTTGGGGGTGGAGTGGGGAGAGGGCGGGGTTTGGGGAGGGGAGGGGCCGGGCCTCAGCATAGTACAGTGCCATAGAATCCACCCTCCAAAGCAGCCATTTTCTCCAGGGGAGCAGATCTCTGTCAGCTGGAGATCAGTTGTAAAAGCGGAAGATCCCCAGGCCCCACCTGGAGGCTGGCAACCCTATCTCAGATGCAATGACTTCTTATTACACTGTGTACCACCTAAATTGTTAAAAGATCTCTAAGACTCAATATGATATTAAAATAATGCCCTCACTTGAATTTGGGCTTAACCAAAGATATTGGTAGGCCTGACTTTGACTGCTTTCACACAGCAGCAGTGATCTAACAATTCCTGATTTAACAACAACAACAAAGCTTGGGGGGAAGCCCTCTGGTATGGAGGGAGTGGCAAAGTCCCCTTCTGCACTCTCCTTTTAATCCGTGTTCACTGTGGTGTCCTCCAAGCAATTCTGCACTAAAATAGAATTCAACCTTCTTTTTAACCCAGGGTTCTTTCCATTCTACACTAAGATCAAGCTCAACTCTTTTTAAATTCCAGTTTCCCCCTCATTCTGCATTACATTACCTCCCTTTGGTGGCCAGCCTGGTTTCAGCCTGCTGTTGCCCTGGGTTATTTGGATGCTTTTTTGCCGTGGACTTAAATTGCCTCGACTCGAACATTGAGAAAATCTGGAGTGGCAGGCAAATGCGGAAAGAACCAAAGAAAATAGCTGATGTGAGCACTATCTACAAAAGTGCCCACCTTCCCCTCCACACAATGTCCAATGGTGCTTTTGCTGTGGTTTTTAAATCCATTTTGTTTATTTCATTTGAACCCCAGTGGGAACCCAGAGTGACGGACATCATTCTACTCTACTCCATTTTATCTTTCAAAAAGAGCATACCAAACCAAGTTTGATAAAGATCATAGCAAAGCAGAGGAATGGGAAAACACAGAACCGGGACAATAAGAGGACAATGGCATATGGATGCTCTTAAAATAGGGTTGCCAAGTCAACATACCTTGGCGGTGGGGGAGCCTCGCCGGGCTCCGGGAGCTCTCCGGCGATGCACGCGCGATGTGAGCACTATCTACAAAAGTGCCCACCTTCTCCTCCACACAATGTCCAATGGTGCTTTTGCTGTGATTTTTACATCCATTTTGTTTATTTCATTTGTACCCCAGTGGGAACCCAGAGTGGCGGACATCATTCTACTCTCCTCCATTTTATCTTTCAAAAACAGCATACCAAGCCAAGTTTGATAAAGATCATAGCAAAGCAGAGGAATGGGAAAATACAGAACTGGGACAATAAGAGGACAATGGCATATGGATGCTCTTAAAACCAGCACTGGTGCAAAGAAGCCAAGGTGGAGCAAAATGTCTGTGCAGATGGAAACAGCCTTAAATCCACAATATAATGGGCAGGTCAAAACAGGAGGGCAAATTTACAGCTTTACAGTTGTCTGGTAGAAGATTATTACCCTCTCCACCCAACCGGCTGTACAGCGGCAAGATTATTGTTATTATTATTTTAGTTCTCTGGTCTTTAAAAAGATTTGTGTCTGCCGACATGAAGGCATGAGTCACTTCTGTTCCATGTTTTATTTTTGAATGGATAATCATTCAGAGCCACAGCTTCTGAATGAACTTTTTGTGTCACTGATTGAACAACTACAATCCTTGCTAGGGCTCCTTCTCTTACTCTACAGCCAAACATAAATGAACAAAAGATTTTTCAGTCTGTGTCATTAAGAATTGCAATCAGCTATTAACCTCAGATTGCTCCTCAATTTGCATAAGGATTAAACTCAAGGCCTCCATTTGTAACTCAGACTTTGTAATGGGAAATAAAAACCTGGCACTGTCTTTTTAAATTTTTGTCTAAATTCTTTAGTCAGAAATCAAATGGTGGCTTTCCAGAATTTACAAAAAAAGAATAAATATAAATCTTTTTCCTCCAATGGATGGTGTTTCTCCAATGAGCTCTTCCATGGCCTCATTAACCAAAGCTCCATATTATAAAATAGGAAAAAGGCCCGTTGTGGAAATAAATGCAATGATCTCTAGAAAGAGGCTCTGGACACTCAGTGTCAATTTGCTGTGGCGACCTCAGCAGGGTATAATAACACTGAGTCCACCATTTTCTCCAGAGAAACTGATCTCTGCTACCTAAATATGAGTTTGTAATTTTGAGTGATCTCCAGCCCTCACCCTGGAGATTGGCAACAATGGTTCCCCAAAAGGGAACAGTTGGTTTGGAGGGTGGAGTCTATGGCTTTGTACCTGTCCAAGATCCCACGCCTCCTGAAACCTCACCCTCTCCAGGCTCTCCAGGAATTGTCCAACCTGGAGTTAGCAACCCTATCTCCTTCCCAGCCAATAATCAACCTACCTTTATTTCCCCCTCACTCTTCAGCTTTCCACCTCCCACACACCTGTAGCCTCTCCCGTGCTCTGAAGCCCTGACTGCTACGTCACATTGGCTGTCATATGGGGGCCACCTCAGCAGCATGTAAGGATACAGAGCGTACCATTTTCTCCTGGGGAACTGATCTCTGCCATCTGGAAAGCAGTTGTAATTCTGAGTGATCTCCAGCCCTCACCTGGAGATTGGACACATTTTACCTCAGAAGAGCAAACTGTTTAGAATGTTAGAGGCAAAAGCCAATCAAGTCGCATATGCAAACGACATCTGTGTTCCGAGGCAAAGGCCAATGAGGCTGCATATGCAAATGACCTCTGTGTTCTGACTGGCTAT
The DNA here is from genome assembly GCF_001447785.1 of Gekko japonicus. Taxonomy (NCBI): domain Eukaryota; kingdom Metazoa; phylum Chordata; class Lepidosauria; order Squamata; family Gekkonidae; genus Gekko; species Gekko japonicus. The sequence continues at coordinate 404,114 of NW_015163638.1, read as the reverse complement.
GGGGGGTAGAGGAACAGCAAACTGTTTAGAATGTTGGGGGCGAGAGTCAAGCAATGCAGCCAGTGGATAGGGACAGATTCTGAGTGAAACACCAGGGCGCCAACCAATTCTGGAGTGTGTGAAATGTTCTAGAGAAGTGCCACCACCATTCGGCTTTTATATATAAGGGAGATTACAGTAAGGTAGCACTACACAATGGTATAAATATAAAGCAGATATAAAGTTTCTAGCTTTACCATATCTAATGGTAAGAATTAAATACTTTATATAGGCAGTTGGATCCAAAAGTACCCTAGCACAAGGAGAAAGACTTCTGCTTCTGCGTGATTTCTGAGGACAGTCTTGTCAAGCTGCATCCTCCCCAGAGCCAGTTTGGTATAGTGGTTAGGAGTGTGGACTTTAATCTGTGAGAACTGGGTTTGATTCCCCACTCCTTCACATGCAGCTGCTGGTGTGACCTTGGGTCAGTCACAAGTTATTTCAGAGCTGTTCTCTCACGAGCGGTTCTCGAAAGAGCTCTCTCAGTCCCACCTACCTCACAGGCAATGCTCCCTCTAAGCTGTGGAGTCTTGTGAGCAAAAATTCTACTTTGTGAGCTACTGGCGTGAAAGTTGCGAGCGAGCAAGTTGGCTCTTGCATAAATTAGTTTGCTGTGGAGCCATCCTTCCTGAGCTGAGACAAAAAAGTGTGAGCCAGAGGACAAAAAACTGTGAGCTAGCTCACACTAACTTACCTTAGCAGGAACACGGCTCACAGGGTGTCTGTTGTGGGGAGGGGAAAGGGAAGGAGATTGTAAGCCGCTCTGAGTCTCCTTCGGGTAGTGAAGGGCGGGGTATAAATCCAATCTCTTCTTCTTCTTTATGCTCTTTTCAGGGAACCACTGATTCTCAGGAGCCGCTTGAGAATGGGGCACAGGAAGCTGCGGCAGGAAGATGGGAAAGATCTTTTAGGTAAATGGAGCTCCAGCCCAGTGGCCACTGTTCTGCTGTTGTATTTTACCCCATGTAAGTGATCAGGTAGAAAAACATGCACTCCTCTAACATCGTGACCCTCACTACATCGCTTCAGCTGGTCAGGAACTGACAAAAATATGAGGGATGAGAGCAACGACTCAAAAAAACTGAAAGCTTTGTTGTGTGACTGGTCTGTTCCATCCCAGTGAAATGGGGGGGGGGAGTTAATTGATAGTTTTTTCTTCGCCTTTTTACTTCTCCCATTTATACCCTATTTCATAGATATGAAGATTATCTACCTAAAGGGGTACGTTGAGACAAGATGCTAAAGATTCATGATTAGATTGGATTTAATATCTTTCATTTTATTTGAAAGCAGCCATAGGGGTTTTCACTTTGGATCAGAATTGTGGTACTGCGGCAAGGAGGGCTTAGCCCCAACCTCACACTTTCTTTGAAAGAAATCCCCTCAGGCCCAAGCTGCTAGTTGCCTCAATAGGGAAAAAAACAGAAGCAATTTTTCCAAATATGTCTGTTTAATGATTTGTTTATTTCCTGTTCCATTAATTACTTTCCTATGGCCCCGGTCACATGGGCCGGAAAACGCAGGAGGGAGGCGTGGCAATTTGCCATGCGACAACGCGATCAGATGCGTCGGCAGTGTTCCTGCTACAAAAAGAGCCCTGCATGTGGGCAATGGGTATAAGAATGTCTTCATTGTTTGATATGGTTTTTTGGGGGCCCAAGTCTAAGTAAATAATGCGCTCATGAAAACCTGAAAAGTATGGTACAGAAACAGCTCATTTTCTGATCTCATGCCTTGTTGACTCTCCTTTGCTCTGATATGCACTAAATGCCCCTAACCCTATCCTAATTTGTTACCACTGTTGACAAATTTATATTAATATATATGAACTGCTTTGAACACTGGAAACTCTATATAAATGGTGGCTCTCCCACAGCAAATTCGCCTTGTGAACGGGGCCTATATTCTCCTTTGTTAGGTACAACACATGTCTAGTGTTCCCATTCCCTTTGTAATCCATGGTCCTACAGTGGATTTGGCCGCAGCTGCTAAAAGGCATCATGCAAAAGTGTAACACTTGGAGCCGGAGCACAAAATGATGTCTCACATTTAAAGAGGGAAAACAAACTTCACATCTGATGGCAAGATACCCACAACCTGTCAGACGGATAAAGACTTGTTTCCGAATGTGCCAATACATAATGTCATTAATGCAGAAAAACATATTACAGTTCATGGCAAAGCACACAGGAAAGAAAGCACATATTGTCAAGGCACTTGAGATATGTCACAATTTCCCTAGCGGTATTTTAAAACTCACCATAATAAAGATTAGGGAGACTAATCATGTGACTATGCTCCTGTTTAATGCAGCTGTACGAGCATTCTGCAAGTGGGTTAAAACACAGAAGTGGCACGATCTCTTTGAACACATGAAGCTGCCTTATACTGAATCAGACGCTTTGCTGGGTTGCCACCTGTCTAGCCTCAGGTGTTGAGGGCACCCAAAGCAAAACCTCTGAAGATGACCAGAGTGGACAGGTAGGTTCACATGAGAATAGGCTTCCTCTCACTATAAATGACTCAAAATCACAAATCTCCAGTCCAAACTTTAGGGTCCTTTCTGTACGATGAGCGGAGGAACCCAGGCGTTCTAACGTAAGTGGTTACGTGGAGGGCAGAGGTTCTGGTGGGCAACCGCAGAGTTTCAAAGTCTAGGGTAGCGGCCGAGCTGTTTTAATAAGGCTAGCATTGTGCGAGGGAAACTTGATGGTATTGTTCCTAAAGGAATGTGCTTGTTGCCCCCCTTCCCAGGAATTTTCTCTCTCTCTTGCTTCCTTGAATCTGCAATCCTGCATACTCTTTCATGTGGGAGCAACAACACCCCCCCCACATTCCTGAGTTGGGTTGCCAGCCTCCAGGGGAGGCCGGGAGTTCTCCCAGAATTATGTGTGATCTCCAGCTGACAGATTGGTCTCCCTGAAAGCCAGTTTGGTGTTGTGGTTAGGAGCGCAGACTCTAATCTGGGAGAACTGGGTTTGATTCCCCACTTCTCCATGTGCAGCTGCTGGTGCGACCCTGGGTCAGTCACAAGTTCTCTCACAGGTGTCCTCTCAAGGGCAGTTCTCGGGGGAGCTCTCTCAGTCGCACCTACCTCACAGGGTGTCTGTTGTGAGGAGGGGAAGGGATTGTAAGCCACTCTGAGACTCCTTCGGGTAGTGAAGGGCAGGGTATAAATCCAATCTCTTCTCTTCTTCTTCTCTTACACCCAAGAAAGTATTTTTTAGGATTGCACTGTAATGCATTACGTAAGCCAGTAAGGAAAACCAAATGCAATTAGAAAGACCCCTAGGAGTCTTCTAAATTTTCTTCGACCACTGAAGTGTATCAAAAGATTCCCTTTGAATAAACAATGAAGACATTCTTATACCCATTGCCCACATGCAGGGCTCTTTTTGTAGCAGGAACTCCTTTGCATATTAGGCGACACACCCCTAATGTAGCCAATCCTCCAAGAGCTTACAGAGCTCTTACTGTAAGCTCTTGGAGGATTGGCTACATTAGGGGTGTGTCGCCTAATATGCAAAGGAGTTCCTGCTACAAAAAGAGCCCTGCATGTGGGCAATGGGTATAAGAATGTCTTCATTGTCTGATATGGTTTTTTTGGGGGCCAAGTCTAAGTAAATAATGCGCTCATGAAAACCTGAAAAGTATGGTACAGAAACAGCTCATTTTCTGATCTCATGCCTTGTTGACTCTCCTTTGCTCTGATATGCACTAAATGCCCCTAACCCTATCCTAATTTGTTGCCACTGTTGACACATTTATATTGATATATATGAACTGCTTTGAACACTGGAAACTCTATATAAATGGAGAGGAAGCAATCCTAAGCAGGTCTACTTAGAACTTTATCTCATTTTATTCAATGGGCTTACCCCCAGGAAATTGTTCTTAGGATTGTTGTTCTGCATTTCACTACTGAGATGACAAATCTGTCTAAATGAAAAACTACACGCAGCTGCTAAAAGGCATCATGCAAAAGTGTAACACTTGGAGCCGGAGCACAAAATGATGTCTCACATTTAAAGAGGGAAAACAAACTTCACATCTGATGGCAAGATACCCAAGTCCCCCGCTGGGGGTGGAAGATGGACTTGGCAACCCTATTTGGCCATAGGATAAAATGAACAAGCTTTCAAAATTCTGTACTCATCCTATCAGTATTGGCTGAAAAGAAAAGCAGTTTCCTCTGGGTTCACAAATGAACACTGTTTTTGCAGGTAACACAGAAGAGAAGAGACACATCACAAATGGAAAAGAATATGTTTCCTCTCCCACTGTGAACACATGAAGCTGCCTTATACTGAATCAGACGCTTTGCTGGGTTGCCACCTGTCTAGCCTCAGGTGTTGAGGGCACCCAAAGCAAAACCTCTGAAGATGACCAGAGTGGACAGGTAGGTTCACATGAGAATAGGCTTCCTCTCACTATAAATGACTCAAAATCACAAATCATCCCAATTCTTTTAACTCCAACGGTTATGGACACATTAACGAAGACTCACAAATTTACGATGACCACAGAATCATTTAGATACCTAGGTATTGAAGTACCAATAAACCTCAACAAACTTCTAGTGAACAATTATCACAAAACACACATATTGATCTTAAAAGAAATACAACAATGGGAAAAGCTGAATCTACTTGGATGGAAAGATTTCACCTAATTAAAGCTTTTATTTTACCTAAATTTTTATTTTTTCGGGTAGTGAAGGGCAGGGCATAAATCCAATCTCTTCTCTTCTTCTTCTCTTACACCCAAGAAAGTATTTTTTAGGATTGCACTGTAATGCATTACGTAAGCCAGTAAGGAAAACCAAATGCAATTAGAAAGACCCCTAGGAGTCTTCTAAATTTTCTTCGACCACTGAAGTGTATCAAAAGATTCCCTTTGAATATTAAATGAATGCCAGGGTAATTCACCAGGACTAATTTACATACCCCGTATAGGTCATCAAATCCTACGTCGGCCCAAAATTAGAGGAGGATATGGACTCCCAGACCTCTCTACTTATTACAAAGCGATCCTAATAACTAACATCATCAGAATGCAAAGAACACATAACCTACCTCCTTGGGTAAGCCTGACAGCAGACATCTCTAGAGTTCCGACAACGGACACTTTAGTTTGGGGAAACACTAACAAGCCTAATCTGCATCTCAAACAAAACAAAATCATAAACCCTTCCATACAATACTGGAATAGGATTAAAAGAAAACTGCTCCCCAGCATGTCCAGACTTACCACACTTGCTTCTCAACTATGGTTCCAAAATACTGTGTCACCAGACCTAGCTTTAAAGCTGGGTTCTGTGACATCATAACTAAGGACGGTCTCTATCCCAAAACCATGCTGGAAAATAAACTTAAATCCAAACTTCCATGGTACACTTATCTACAAATCCAACACGCTATAACACAAGATAAACTTAGATATACTATGTCCCAACCACTTACTAAGCTAGAGTTTATTATTAAACAGTTTAATGATCAAAACAGAGGTCTGATATCCCACACTTACAAAATGCTACTAGATACCTTTGAAACTCCCTCACTTTCCTACCAACAACCTTGGCAAGAAGATTGCCTAACAACACTAGATGATAATACTTGGACCAGAATTTGGAAATCCAGTATTGTGGACTCCAAATCCTATTCCCTAGACTTCCACAGACTCAAAATAAACGCAAGATGGTACCTAACCCCTCAAACCTTAGCACGAATATCCCCAAAATATCCGCCATACTGTTGGAAAGGATGTGGTCAAATCGGAACATTTGCACACTGTTGGTGGCTATGTACTCACATTTGCCCTTTCTGGATGGAGATACTGCAGAAAATCAAACAAATCCTTGGCATAGATCTTACCTGCACTCCTGAAAACTTAATGTTGGATATCTGGCCAGAAAGTATCGATCAACACCACCACAAAAGCATACTCAAAACAATGCTCTACGCAGCAAGAACCTCAATAGCCTCAAAATGGAAAAATCCTAACCCACCCACTATACAGGATTGGTTCCAAAAACTCTGGGACCAATACATAATGGAAAGCATCACCGGGAGATGCAATTCAGCCAGAACAAACCAGCCAGATTTACAATTTAGTGCAAAGTGGTTTCCTATACTTACCTTTTTGGAAGCGGAAAAATTTATACCATCGTCCTGGGAGGAATACACAAAATGGTTCTGAAGGTAGACAAAAGATAGATATTGAGTTAGTCAAGATATAAAGACACAGCATAGTGCAGTTAACGCTCGCCTTAACAAAATGAAACTTTCACTAAGGAATGTACTATTATTTGATAATTCAATTTTCTAAAGCTACATGAATTCATGGTTATACCCCTCATATCCCAACACTCTATGGCTTACAGTAAGTTTTCAAGCTTAGAAAAGTAGTAGTTATTCAAATATTCATAACAAATGCTGTATTAATTGTGAATCTAACCATTCTTTTAATTTTCTGTTAAAATTGAAGTGGTTATGACTTACCTTAATAATTGTATGAATTGCAAGACTTCAATAAAAAAATTGTCGAAAAAAAAAAGAAAAAAAAGAATAGGCTTCCTTAAGGTATGGTGGCCCCAAGCCATATAGATCTTTAAAGGTGAATACTAGTATCTTGATTTGGACCCAGAAGCAAACTGGGAGCCAGTATAGATGAGGCAAGACTGGAGTGATATAGTCCCTACAACCCACTCCAGTCGATATTATGGCTGCAGCAGTTTCTACCAACCGTAGGAAGCAATTTTTCTCCAGGCCAGTTAGACCGGGGATCCTGGAGGGTTTTGGTCATCTTTTGGGCATCAAACAGGGGTCACTGGGGGTGTGGGAAAGAGGTATTTGTGAATTTCCTACATTGTGCAGGAGGTTGGACTAGATAACCCTGGAGGCCCCTTCCAATTCTATGATTCTAGTTTCCAGACAGACTTCAAGGACAACCTCACATAGAGAGCATTTCTATAATCTAATTAGATGTTTCCAGGGTATGCACCAGCGTGGTAAGGTCTTTCCCTCTCAGGAAAGGCTGGAGGCACCCTGGTCATCTGTTTATCCAAGAGGAGGCCTGGGTCCAGTAGCGCCCCCAAGCTACAAACCTGCTCCTTTACGGGGAGTACAAACCCACCCAGGAGATACCCCAATTCTTGGGTGAACCTCTCCACCAGTAGAACCTCCATTTTGTCGGGACTAAGTTTCAGCTTGTTTGCCCTCATCCATCTCAAATTTGCCCCCAGGCACCTGTTCACAGTTTCCACAGCCTCCCTGGGAGGTGCAAGATAGAGCTGAGTGCAAGATAGAGCTGAGTGTCATTCACATATTCGTGGCAACTCAGCCCAGATCTCTGGACAACCTCTCCCAGAGGTTTTATAAGTTGTCCTGTGAAAAAGCCATTACAGGGCTGAAGGCAATAGGAAGCAAAGCTCTCTCTGAAGCAGAAAGCTACAGCTGTACAACGCCTGAGGGATAATAACCCTAGGCTGAAAAGCAAGCTTAGACCTGACACTGGCAAGGGGATGAACACAGAAAGCTGCTTTCTACTGCCTTGATCCATATATTGGTCCATGTAGCAGTGCATAGATTATTCTGACCAGCAGCCCCCACAGATCTTTCCAAGCTCCTGTTACCCTGGAACAAACCTCAACCTACCTTTCCTGAAAAGCCCGTATGCTACCCATTTCCAGATGTACTTTATGGACAAAGAAAGTAACTCCACAACATTTCGAGAGCAGCTTCTCAAATACAAGATGTGCTGCCACACTACAAAAGATGCAAGGGCCAGGGCTATTTTTGGGCAGGAATG